>NC_133312.1:13136414-13178406 GCF_012295235.1 Primulina huaijiensis
CAATTTATACAAGAATGAATGTTTGATTGGAACTGGAGAATTAACGAACGATCTCTATAACTTAAAATTAAAAGATATTCCGTTGAACAATATCCAAGCTCGTACGATAACAACAACAAACAAAAGAAAAATAGAAGATCCAAATCTCGCACAAATATGGCACGCTAGACTAGGTCATATTTCCCAAAGAAGGATGCACAAGCTAGTGGGAGAAGGCATGTTTGACCTGTCAGACATAAATTCTCTACCAACTTGTGAGTCCTGTCTAAAAGAAAAAATGACTAAAACTCCATTCAGTGGAAACGTGGAACGTGCACATGGCCTACTGGATTTGATCCACACGGACGTTTGTAGCCCGCTAAGTGTTAGCACAAAATTTGGGCATTACTACTTCATTACCTTTACTGATGACCATTTGAGGTATGGGTACGTTTATTTGATGAAACACAAATCTGAAGCATTTGAAAAGTTCAAAGAATTCAGATCTGAAGTAGAAAATCAGCTACAAAGAAGTATTAAAGCACTTCGATCTGATCGAGGTGGAGAATACTTGAGTGCTGAATTTTTGGGTTATCTAAAAGAGAATGGGATTCTCTCACAGTGGACTCCACCAGCAACACCACAATTGAATGGTGTTTCTGAACGTCGAAATCGAACTTTGATGGACATGGTTCGATCTATGATGGGATTCACTGAATTGCCTACATCGTTTTGGGGCTTTGCGCTTGAAACTGCGGCAATGTTGTTGAATAATGTCCATACTAAAGCAGTGGATAAAACACCATATGAGATATGGATGGGGAAACCTCCCAAGTATTCTTACTTGAGAATATGGGGATGTCCTGCGTATGTGAAGCAGACAGTGGGAGACAAATTGGATAGTAGATCCACTTTGTGCTACTTTGTAGGATATCCAAAGAATTCTGTTGGATATTATTTCTATCATCCTAGTGAAGCAAAAGTGTTTGTTTCAAGAAATGCCACCTTTTTGGAAAGGGAGTTTCTATTAGATAGAAAAGGCAAGATGATAGAACTTGAAGAAATTCAAGATACTCCCTCAACTTTAGAAGTTGAACCTAATCCCATAGAACCAGTAGTTGAAGTACAAGCTCCTAGAAGGTCTGATAGGGTTATTAGACCACCTGCCAGATATACACTTCTTCATGAACAAGGCCATGATGAGCCTTGTGTTGGATGTGATCCAATGAATTTCAAAGAAGCAATATCTGATACTGATTCAACCAAATGGCTTGAAGCCATGCAGTCAGAAATGGACTCTATGTATTCAAACCAAGTCTGGACATTAGTGGATCCACCTGAGGGAATTGTTCCCATAGGATGCAAATGGATCTACAAAAGAAAGCTTGGGGCGGATGGAAAGGTAGTGACCTTCAAAGCAAGACTGGTTGCAAAAGGTTATACTCAAAGGCAAGGGGTTGACTATGAGGAAACTTTTTCACCAGTTGCTATGTTTAAGTCCATTAGAATACTACTAGCCATAGCAGCATGGTATGACTATGAGATATGGCAAATGGATGTAAAGACTGCATTTCTCAATGGAGACATCAAAGAAGAAATTTATATGTCTCAACCTGAGGGATACACATCAGTAGGAAGTGAACATAAGGTATGCAAACTTCAAAGATCAATTTATGGTCTCAAGCAGGCGTCAAGGAGTTGGAACCTCAGATTTGATAGCACTATCAAAGAGTTTGGTTTTGCTAAGAATCCCGAGGAACCATGTGTGTACAAGAAAGCTAGTGGGAGTGCAGTGACATTCCTAATACTTTATGTTGATGATATCCTGCTCATTGGGAATGATGTAGGATTACTGCAATCAACTAAAGTATGGTTGGCCAGTAAATTCTCCATGAAGGACATGGGTGAAGCATCTTATGTATTGGGAATACAGATCTATAGAGATAGATCGAAGAGGATGCTGGGACTCACCCAAGCCACTTATATCGATACCATTCTTAAGCGATTCTCTATGGAAGAGTCCAAGAGAGGATACTTACCAATGTGTCATGGTGTTACTCTATCGAAAGCAATGTGTCCCAAAACTGAAGAAGAGATAGAGATGATGACACGTGTTCCATATGCGTCAGCTATTGGTAGTATCATGTATGGTATGATATCGACACGTCCTGATGTTGCTTACGCTTTGAGTGTTACAAGCAGATATCAGGCGAACCCTGGTCCAATGCATTGGAAGGCCGTGAAAGATATTCTTAAGTACTTGAGAAGAACTAAGAACTTGTTCATGGTCTATGGGGGTGGAGAATTAAAATTGGAAGGCTACACTGATTCTAGCTTCCAATGTGATGTAGATGATTCGAAATCGACCTCTGGTTTTGTATTCATGCTTAATGGTGCGGCTGTCTCTTGGAAAAGTTCCAAGCAAGACACCGTTGCGGATTCCACCACTGAAGCTGAGTACATTGCTGCATCTGCTGCAGCTAAAGAGGCAGTTTGGATGAGGAATTTTGTCCAAGAGTTGGGCGTTATTCCTAACGGAGTTGATCCAGTCCCGGTGTACTGCGACAACACTGGTGCCGTTGCGCAAGCAAAGGAACCAAGGTCTCATCAGCGATCCAAACATGTACTGAGGAAATTCCACATCATCCGGGAGATTGTGGGAAGGGGAGACATATCAGTCCAAAGAGTCCCCTCTGCAGATAACGTTGCCGATCCACTTACGAAGCCCTTGCCAGGACCATTGTTTGAGAAGCATCGCGAAGCAATGGGATTAAAGTTTATGGGTAGTTGGCTCTAGGGCAAGTGGGAGATTGTTAGAGTAGATGCCCTGCAAGTCAACTGTTGACTAGGGATTTTATTGACTCAGTTGTAAAGAACAATCTTTATTTTAATATAATTCATTATTTCATGGTTTGTTATTTCTTTATCTGTATACCCATGATTTCAAACATAGATAAAGACCTTGATTATACTTTAATACAAATGAATCGTAATTCGATGTTGAAACTCATTTGTAAACACTGTATGATCTAAATTCGTTCCTAGTCGATTCAGCCGCCTAAAACGTGGATAAAGGTCGCTTGAGCTCGAGACTAGCATCTGTGATGTTGTGTACTGCGTTTCTTGGTAAGGGCATAGAGATGTCCAAACATACAGATGGGTAGTCATATGATGATTATACCGAACAACCCTCCCTCGGACTTTCCAAGTGGTTATCATTCATCGAGAGGATAAGTCCGTGGTTATGATTGTACACCATTAGTCCTTACGACCCGGGACAACACTGAGGCTCTATATGCTAGGGCTGTGCTTTGACTCGTTTACCGACTCCAGGAGAGTCATCAGGTGGCGAGGTTGGGTATAGTTGCGACACATATAGGAGCCAGTGCATTGTAGTCGGGGATTCACCGCTCACCTACGGGTGTGGATATCCTATGTGATCTAATGTAATAATAGTGCATGGAATCTCTGGCCAGAGTATGAGATGTACATTGAAGAAGGAGTTCTCCAATAGTACACGCGATGCCACTGTTATAGTTATCACATAGTTATCGAATTAATATGCAACCCTCGATGAACCAATGGTTGCAGATTCGATCGGGATATATGAGATGAAGGGACCGTACTGTACGTTAATCATAATCGACTGGTTCTTGCAGGCACTATCAGTGATACCTAGGGGATCATGGGGCGATGCTACTAGACGCTCTTACCATGATCCGATGGGTGCAATCAGAAATGAGTTCTGACATTCTTAATCAAGGTGTTGATGAAAAGAATGGGGCTAACTAGGGTAAGCCCGAATAAAGGATTATGTCCTGAATCACAAAGAGTTGTGAACCCACGGCTAGCTGTATCCCTGAACCATTGAGGGTCACACAAGTACTGGATTGTTTGTTCCCGTTGAGAGAATAAATTCAAGAAGTTGAATTTATGTTATATAGTAAATTCAAGGAGTTGAATTTATGATAATTAAATTTTGAGAGAATAAATTCAAGTAGTTGAATTTATAAAATTTGAGAATTTGATATATTAAACTCAAATGTTGGGTTTATTAAATATTAAATTTTGGAAGTGATAAAAATTCAATGAGTTGAATTTATAATTTAAATAATAAATTCAAATGTTGAATTTATAATGTATTTAATTTATTAAGCTCAAAAGTTGAGTTTATTAATTAATAAATTAAATAAGGTGGGTATGTTTAATGGGCTTGTAAGAGTACAAGTCCATCATAATAAATAATTAAAGTTTTAATAGGCTTTGATTAAATTAATTAAACTAGTTGGACTAGCCCAATTAATTAAATCAAGCCCATTAATGTTAATTATGTAGTTAGGGTTTAAGTTAATTATAAATAATACAAAAAAAGGTCAAACCCTACACCACCACCTACCACCCATTCGAGACTCCCACTTCCAAAGAGGAAAAAAAAAATTGGCCACTATTTTTGAAGGAAAATTTGAGCCATCTCTCAATTATTTTCTCTTCTACGCAAAATATCTTCCATATTTTCTAGTGCAAATTGGAAGAGGAACACACTATCTAGTCGTGGACTTGATAGGAGGATTTCTTGAAGAAAGTTCGTAGGGAATCAACAAGAGCTAATCCGTTTATACCGGATTAGTTGGAGTCCAGTGATTTAATTCACAAAGGTATAATTTTTAAACATCCTATGCATGTTTAATTCCTGAAAACCATACGAGTGTCCAAAAGAATTATTTTGTTTTCAAAATAAAATAAAAATTTTAAACTTCCGCTGCGTTTGGGCACGTAGAAAATCGAGATCCAACAGATACATGTTATGAATATGTGTGATATGCTTTTATATTGCTTATATGATTACAAGTATACATGATTTATACTGGGAATGTAATTCTCACCGGAGTTATCCGGCTGTTGTCTTGTTTGTATGTGTGCATGACAACAGGTGGGACAAGATCAGGGTCAAGAAGGGTACGAGGCTGGACTAGATAGTGTGGAGATCCGGGCTCAGAATTAAATTAGGATTCAACACTGATATGTAGTTGAACCTAGTTGAATTATCGTAGACAATACAGGATTTGTATGTTTATATCTATTATGCATTTCGGATTGATTTACATTACGTTTCCGCTTTGTATTTTAAAAAAAAAATTAGACCCTGTTATATAATTGATTGATTACTTCCTAAGAATGATTAAAATTGGAATTAGTGTCCGGGTCCCCACAACAGGTGTTATCAGAGCATTAGGTCCAGAACTGTAGGTTTTAAGACTGAGATAGAAGCTAGTGAGCGGGGTAGAATGAATTTTGTTTCCTTGCATGTGTTTGCTAGCATGTGATATATTATCATGTTGAATTACATTGTAGATGCTAATGTTGCCATATGTGCTTCCCGTTTTTGAAAATACATGTTACTTGAATATCTGAGTTGATTTGGTAATGTGTATTATTTGGAAATGAATCAGAACCCATTCTTGATCAGAGGTAAGCTGATCAGAAAGGGACTGAGACGGATTTGTCTCATATGATTGCTGATTCTTGTGGTCATCAGATATTCCTCCTCGAAGAATTATAGAAGGAGGTAGTACTTCGACTGATCAGATGGATGTGTCAGAAACTCTGATGGAAACACAGTTGACGAGGTTTCAGTCATTCCAACCGCCGATTCTGAAGGGTACTGAGACGCCAGTCGATTGTGAAAATTGGCTAGAGGACATAGAAATGCTATTTGAATTTCTTGGTTTCACAGATGATTGTAGAGTTAAACTAATTAGGAACTAGTTACGGGAAGTCGCAAGGAGTTGGTGGCTGGTAACCAAAAGAAGCCTTAGAACCGCGTGGTCCAGTGATTACATGGAAAATTTTTAAAGTTGAATTCTATCAAAGATTGTTTCCCGTATCATACAGACAGGATAAAAGTGCAGAGTTTGCAAATTTAAGACAGGGTCAGTTGAATATTGAAGAGTATTTGGCCCAGTTCTTCACCTTGCTACGTTTTGCCCCTCACGTGGCTAGGAACGATGCAGCTGTATTTGATCAGTTCATCCAGGGATTGAATCCGGAGATACGTACATTGGTAAATGTGAAACGACCAAATAACTTTGCTGATACCCTGAACAGAGCCAGAAGAGCAGAAACAGTTCTAATGAGACAAAAGGAAGCTTCGTATGTTATTCCAACAACAAGACCACAGCCACTGCCTCCCCGAATTGAGAGTAGCAGCAGTGGTGGGAGGAAAGAATAGTTGAAAGCTCAAAAGAAGCAGTTCAAGAAGTTAGGAAGCGGTTCATTTAGCTCTAGTGGTTCTAGCCCGAGTTATACTGGAGTTTATTGCAGAACTTGCGGAGGGAGACATCCCACAGAGCAATGCCAGGGAGTGACTGGTAGTTGCAATATCTGTAGACAGCAGGGACACTTTGCTAGAATTTGTCCACAGAGAGATTCCCGAAGATTTCAAGGAGCAGAATCATCTGGTGGTAGTGACCGAAGAACAGACCCAGGATGCACTTGATGATATAGTGATAGGTAACTGTTCTTTTATGATTATCCTGCGTATGTATTAAGAGATATTAATACATCTTATACATGATTTTGTATAAATTGCATTGAGACATGCTTTATCTGTTGGGTCTGTATTTACTGTAGTATTGATCTCTTGACCTTTTGGGGAGAGGATTTGATATCAATGAATTCTGTGAAATATCGTCTACTGCAGTAGGATGAGAATGAGATTGAGTTAGCTTGTAGTACTGGTGTTGTCTAATTCTGATTTCATTAGTAATACTGATATGTTGACCAAATACAAAGCAGTCACATCCTATTTTCAGGAAATGGTAAGATTCGGACCTGAAATGACCGAAGAATGAATAATGTACGGTAAGGATTCTCGATTTTGAATTCCTTTGACATCCATATTATCTATGATTCAATGATTTTCGAAAGGAATGGAGTTATTCCTTATGCATTCAGTTGATTACTGGGGTTTGCCTTATATCAAGGAGAGCGATTTCAGCCTTGATTCGATACCAAGTACTGGTTTTATTGTTTTGAATTCCGTATTGGATGGCACTAATTGAATTGAAAGAGTTGATATATCAGTTGGAAGATTTACTGCCGGAGAGTTAGAGTTACATTTGATTGTATGTTTCTCTGTCAGATATTTCAGTTATGATTATGGGTTGATGAATCCTGTGTTCAGAAGTATTCTGATGATGTTATGCTTGTTTATCTATCATGTTCTGATAGACTCACATCATATGACTGACTGAATTGAATATTTTGTATTGACTTATCTGAGAACTGAGATTGTTGTATACAGAAATTGTTGCGATATGAATCTTGACTGAAACAGATTAGATTCAGGGTATGTGACATCCGAAGATAGTATACCGATTGATATTAGAACAGTTGAGACCGTGATCAGTGGCTGAGAACGACACCGATATCAGAAATTTATATTTGCCCGAGTTTAGCAGATTATTGTATATGATTGTTGTTTTGAAATTGCTTGAGAATTGTTATTGTTCTAAAACAGTATGGGAGACAGATATATTGTTTGGGGGACATTACATTTGAAGATGATATAGCAGTTGATTTAAACAACATTGAAAATGTGATCGGTTAGTCAGAAGCGACAGTATTATCAGAAATTGCGCTTTATGAGTTCAAACCGAATCAGAGCATTGATCAGAGTAACAGGTATGTGACAGAATAGTCTCCTTGTGCCGAATATTTCAGATTTATACAACAGAATTCGATATCGATAGTCAGAATAGAGTGTCGATCAAAATTCAGGTAAGTAATACTGTATTGTATGTTAATGACTGATTTATTTGTGCCAGATATTTCGAATTGAAATGTCACATATGATCAGAAACACACAGTAATTGATTCAGTATGCATCCTGATAACAGAAAAACAGTTTTAATATAAACAGATGAGATCAGTTGTGGCAGAGTTTGTACTGAAATGTCTGAATCGTTGACAGATGAAGACTGAAAGATAGAAACCAGAAAATTTATTCTATAGATTATCGATTCCTGAATAAGAAATGGGAGTACATTTCTATGGATTTTGCGATGAAATTACCAAAATCTTTACACGACTGTGATGTGATGTGGTTGTGATTGAACGATTACGATGAGTTCTTTTGTATAGCACCCACAGACCGACGGAGAGTCGGAGTGGACTATCCAGATACTGGAGGATATCCAAGGAACTGTAGTGCTGGATTTTAACACTAGTTGACACGATGTATTTTCATTTGTGATTGTCGTATAACGATAGCTATCAAATGAGTATTGAAATAGCTTCAGTCGAGGTATTGTACAGTGAGAATTGTCGATTTCCTTTATTTGGGGATAATATCTCGAATATACCTGAGATTGGACCTGATAGGATCAGAAATAGGATGAAGAAAACGAAGACAATTCAGAATAGATCGATTAAATATGCCAACGTCGGATGATGACTGTTGGTCTTTGAGGTCAAAGATTGAATATAACCTTGACTGGGATTAACAGATTTGATAGGAGATGATGGTGTCAATCTATCATGAGCTATTTATTGATTAGAATCAGAAATCCGAGAAAGAACGATAATTCAGAATGAAGACTATTCTGCTGTGGAAAATACATAAAGTTGACAGGGTATCAAAGAAACTACCTGAAAGACAGAATCTGATATGAGACTGAGATTTCAGAATTATTTCATTGAGATGAGTTTTCTGATTAACCTCTATTATACATTTCGTTTTGATATCTGATTTGATTGCCTGAGATTTCGAGGACGAAATCGTGTCTTAGAGGGGGAGAAATGTAAGGCCTGAGATTACTGATATTGTAATCAGAAAATAATTATTAATGATTAATGTGATTATTTATAGAAGCTTGAAGAAGATATGGATGATATGGAATAAGAAGTGAAATCATGCGCGAGATGTGCGAGAAACCATTGTGCCGGACAGAATATTGCGCGCACATGCGCGGAGTGGAGGCGCGCACATGCGCGAGGTGACCCGTAGCCAAGATGTGAAGGTAGAGATTTGGGCGCACATGCGCGACGATGGGGCGCGCATCTGCGCGAGAAGATGGGAAGCCAAAGTTCAGAACAGAACTTTTGGCGCATATGCGCCGAGTGGTGTCGCGCATATGCGCCAGCAGTTGTGAAGTCCAGCGCGGAGACCAGTAGGTCTCGCGCATATGCGCCGAGGGAGGGCGCGCATATGCGCGAGACGTGTTGCTTGAAAAATTAGCCACCCGTACAGTAACATGCATGATATATATATTCTTTCACTTCTTTCAGATGAAACAAGAAAAAGAAACAGGAAATTCTCTCAGAAATCCTCCAAGCCCCAATTGATATTAGATTTACGATTTTGTTCGATCCAGCAATCCGATTTTAAATCCGAACACAGTTTCAGACTCCTCTCGACGAGAGCTTCAACTGGACGTAAGTATTACTACGTTTTGATATAATTTGAAAATATGCCATTGAAGGAATTGGATATAATTAATATATGTTGTTCTCGAGATACTAGACATCGTATAGTTGAAGTCAGATCAAAGAACAGATTGTGTATGTAATTGATATGATTTTCGGAGATGATCGGAATGAGATTCAATATCAGAGATGTATTGTTATTGATTTTGAGTTCTGATATTATATCTGTGATGTTTAGATTGACGGAGTTATCGAGACTGTATTGTTCTGCTGAAACATCAGTAGATTGATATTGATCAGATTCAGTATTGATCGAGATGGTATTTTGTATCGTTGACATTGATTAGATTATGTTTTGATTTGAGTATTGATCATAACAGACTTTGAATTGAGTTATATATTGATATTGTGCCTGTTCGATATTATCATTGCCAGATTGGGTATGGACAGAGTGGAATTCGAGACTTTGACTTCGTCAAACGGGGAAGATAAAGGTATAAATTAATGTTGAGTTGGGATTGCACAACTCGAGTGAGGTTCGACTCGAGTTTCCCTAAATCACATACTTTATTTTATTGCATTGATATTTGCAATTAATGAATTGATATGCTTGCTCTATTGATTTTAGACGAGTATTAGATGAGTCATCTTGTGACATAAGTGCCGGATAGTGATAGAATCGTCACTGGCACATTGCACATTGTCACAGGATAGTAATATGGCGGAAGTGCCATAGTCTTTGACGGATAGGTCAGGACATCGGACGCTTGGTCATATCGAAGTGGATAGAATTGGAGTTGCTTCTATTACTGTGGTTCGATATGGAAAGGGCCAAAGTCCGTGAATAAGAACGTACCACCACCCCGATCGGGAGTGTAGGTGGGTGTATGTTCTTATTCAGATCAGGATCCCTAGATTAGGACTGAGTCGAGTCTGAGTTTGAGAATCACGGAAACTGATTCATTGATTAATATTGATTTATGTTCCTGAATATGGTACATGGATTTATGTTCCTGATTTTGTTACACGTTTAGAATATGACTTATTATTGATATTGATACATGTTATGAATATATGTGATATGCTTTTATATTGCTTATATGATTACAAGTATACATGATTTATACTGGGAATGTAATTCTCACCGGAGTTATCCGGCTGTTGTCTTGTTTGTATGTGTGCATGACAACAGGTGGGACAAGATCAGGGTCAAGAAGGGTAAGAGGCTGGACTAGATAGTGTGGAGATCCGGGCTCAGAATTAAATTAGGATTCAACACTGATATGTAGTTGAACCTAGTTGAATTATCGTAGACAATACAGGATTTGTATGTTTATATCTATAATGCATTTCGGATTGATTTACATTACGTTTCCTCTTTGTGTTTTAAAAAAAAATTTAGACCCTGTTATATA
This sequence comes from Primulina huaijiensis, assembly GCF_012295235.1. Classification (NCBI taxonomy): domain Eukaryota; kingdom Viridiplantae; phylum Streptophyta; class Magnoliopsida; order Lamiales; family Gesneriaceae; genus Primulina; species Primulina huaijiensis. The sequence continues at coordinate 13,147,235 of NC_133312.1, forward strand.
ATTGATTGATTAATTCCTAAGAATGATTAAAATTGGAATTAGTGTCCGGGTCCCCACATTATACAACCCCAGGTTCGAACTATCTCCTACCTCCTTCTCCATTTAATTTCATATTTGTACCTGCAAGAAAACGTTAGTAGAAAACAAAATATTTCTCACCCAAATCCTCACGGTCACTCCAAAGAAAAGTCGCTCGTCACTCCTCTTTAGTTTTTTTTTTCTCACAACAAATACTCACTGTTCACTCCAAAGAAAATTCACTCGCACTCAAGTATTTTTACTCAAATTTGATAGTATTCTCGAAGGTGTGCTCAAGCTTTGTATTCTTATATCAAACAATCAAGTTCAACTTGTGAACAAATGTGATCGACTCGCTTAGACTGTGTAGACGAGCAATTTGAAGGTAAATATATTTTTTTTAACTGTGTGAGGCACTTGTATATGACTCACAAAAAAGAATAGAACAAAATACCAAAAAGAAATAATGGTGAATTTTTGGATTTTTTTTTTCTGAGTACTTACTCGAAAATCCCAACAAAAAAATCACAAAAAATTTCAGAAACTGACGAAGAACGATATACTAAAAATATAGATCTGAAAAAGGAACGAAAGAATAACAGATCTGATAACAGACGAGATAATAACGTGATAAACTTACTTGAATTCAATGAACCTAAGCTCTGATACCAAATGATATGAATCCACGTACGTAAGAAAACCAAACACGATTATTCTAGAACCGTGCCCTCAATTCAATAACGTTAAAAAGGATTCGTGTCGTGTCACGATCTTTTGAATCAAGTGTGTGCGTGATTTTCACCTCTAAACTATGAAAAGTTTAGCAACAAATAATCACAAAGAAAACAATCGAAACTATAACGAACCTTCAAAGAACAGGCCCTTGACAATCTGCGTAAGAACGATCGACAAATGCCACAAAGTTTAAAACTTTGATAAGTTTGATTTTTGATTACAAAGCAAAAGCCTTGAAAGTTGAGAGAAAAATCTCAAAGTTTGATATTCAATCAATAATAATGTCATTTAAAATTTCGTCCAAATATGTTTTAATATCAAAAAGATAACATGTAATGCCCGAGATTTTATTTCGTTAATTTGAAATGAATATTTGATTGATTGATATGGTTATAGACAGAGCATGTCGAGATGGGATTGGAATTGTTGAGTTGTGAGCAAGTGCAAGGATAATGTGTGAGACCCGAAGGTCTCGCGCATATGCGCGGAGGCGGGCGCGCATATGCGCGAGCTGTGCGATTCTAAAATGTGCCGAGACGAAGGTCTCGCGCATATGCATGACAAGGGGCGCGCATATGCGCGAGGTGTCCAGTAGCCAAAGGAGTTGTCCAGAGAAGTTGGCGCATATGCGCCGAAAGAAGGCGCGCATATGCGCCAGCAGCTGAAATGGTCAAGTGCCGAGACAGAGCGTCTCGCGCATATGCGCCGGTGATGGTCGCGCATATGCGCGAGAAGTGCAGATCAAAGGAGGAGCCATGTGTACTTTACATGCAATATAAAGGTTACCAAAATTATTCTTCTTCAACATTTCATCCGAGGAGCTCTGAGAATTCTTCAGCTTCTTCATCTCTTAACAAATTTGGTGATGCACAATCCGTTTATCCGAATTTCGATCTGAATACAATTTTGTGATCCTCTCATTAAGGGCTATCAAAGGATGTAAGTATCTTTTAGTTTCCAGCATGTTTCGAAATCTATATGTTGGAGGAATTATGATTTTATTAGAGATTTATGTTCTTGAGTAGCTAGAGATCATATCGCCGTAAATGGATCGATTATCGGATATCGTATGCAATTGGATGAAATTCCAGCATGTATTGAGTGGAAAGTATGCAGATTTTCAGAGTTTGAAATGTTTATGATATTGATTATGTTTTGTGATTTAGTATCGATTGTTGTTGAGTTGATTGGTATCGCAAGATTACGCCGGTATGCTGTCGGATTGTATCGAGATTTGATATTGAACCGTACTAGTATTGGTTGGAGTTGGAGATTGATCTTGTGATATTTGACATTGCCATTTCAGATTTATATTGACAAGATTCGACTTCAAGATTTCGATCACGATAAAGACGGAACAACGAAAGGTATAATTCATGTTGATTCGGGGAGATATAACTCGAATTAGATCTGATTTGAGTTTCCCAAAATCACATACTAGATTGTTACCTTTTTATATGTTGATGCTTTGTTTATAGATTCATATTCAAACATTTAAGATAGGAGAGTCACTGGCAGACTTGCCAAGCTAGACGTTCGGTGATATCGATGCATGGGAGCAGAATTGACTCCGATTGTAGACATTCGATACAGACATGACCGAAGTCTAGGAATAAGATGTACCGTCACCCCGATTAGGAGGGTAGGTGGCAGACTGTGATGTCTTATTCACACCGGGAGCCCTAGAGTTAGAGTCGAGTCGAGTCAAGATATGATTTCGATTTCATTTACATACTGATATTAAATTGGTTTCATAGATTATGGAACTTATTGCCATTGATTCTATTTATGATAGTATGCTTCATGATTTATATTGTGTATATGGATGTGTACCATGTTTTATACTGGGATTTGTTCTCACCGGAGTATCCGGCTGTGGTTGTGTCTATATGTGTGCATGATCACAGGTGGGACAAGATCAGGGTCGAGACAAAGATGAGAGATCGAGATAGCGTGGAGATTATGGGTGTAGAAGATCACTAGTGGTTTCTTACTAGACATGTACTGAAATTCTAAACACTAGTATGTTAATTGTAGTCGAACATGTGAATGTTATTCGGAGTTGAATAAGATGACAGTATTTTTATATGATGTCTTGTGTTTGTTTATATACATTTGAATAAATGTTAAAAGCAAAATTTTGACCCACATTTTCTAGCAAAGATCCAATTAATCCCAAAGAAAATCGAGTTAGAGCCCGGGTCCCCACAACAGGTGGTATCAGAGCGATAGATCCTTTAGACTGAAATAGAATAGAATGAGCGGGGTAGAATGAATTTGTCTTCCTTGCTCTGCTTGTGCTAGCATGATTTATTGCTTTCCCTATTATATGTTGTATTGTTATCTGAGTTGATTACAACATCTACTTGCCAAGACTGAATCAGAACCGATTCTGGATAAGAGGTATATGATCAGAGGAGGACTGAGACAGATTGTATTTACTGTATACTAATCCGTTTGATAATCAGATTATGCCTCCTCGACGAGTACCGCAACCAGTAGCAGGTCGGGCACAAGAACAGGGCAGTACTTCGAATGACCTTATGGATGTGACCGCTACACCGATGGAGACTTTGTTAAAGCGGTTTCAGTCATTCCGACCACCGACACTGAAGGGCACCATAAATTTAGTTGAATGTGAAAGTTGGCTCGATGACATCGAGATGTTATTTGAATCTCTTGACTACACTGATGAGCAACGAGTTAAACTTATTGGGCATCGACTGCAAGAAGTTGCCAAGAACTGGTGGCTTACCACGAAAAGAGCCTTCGAGCATCGTGGCACAGAGGTCACTTGGAAGGTGTTCAAGGCAGAGTTTTATCAACGATTCTTTCCCGTGTCCTACCGAAAAGACAAAGGTTCTGAATTTGCCAATTTGAGACAGGGACAGCTGAAAATCGAAGAATATGTTGCTAAGTTCTCTGCATTGCTCCGATTTGCCCCTCATGTTGCAGAAAATGATGAGGCCATTGCAGATCAGTTTATTAATGGCTTGAATCAAGATATTTTTACTTTGGTAAATACCGGTAGACCTAATACCTTCGCTGAAGCGTTGAACCGAGCAAAGGGGGAGGAAGCTGGACTGCTTAGGCAACGAAGCACTCCTTATGTCACTCCGAGTCCAAGACCACCACAACCCTCTTTGCAACCTCCCCCTAGATTCGAGAGCAGTGGTAGTAGCAGCGGAAGAAAAGACCAGTTGAAAGCGAAAGGCAAACAGTTCAAGAGATCGGGGAGCAGCTCGACGAGCTCCAGTGGATCACGACAGAGAGGTCCTGGCCAGAGTACAGAGTATACAGGTGTGTATTGCAGTTCCTGTGGAGGCAGACATGCCACTGAACAGTGTCAGGGCGTGATGGGTCGTTGCAATATCTGCAGACAGCAGGGACACTTTGCCAGGGTTTGTCCACAGAAAGGGATACAACAAGCTCAGAGTGTAGGAGCATCTGGTTCCGTAAATCAGCCTGAGAGGCAAGCTTCATCTGTTCATTCCTTTCAGCCAACCCCTACACCGACCCAGCCCTGAGCCAGAGGTAGCCAGACAGTGAGCCAGCCTCCTAGACAGCAGGCTCGAGTATTTGCACTGACAGAAGAGCAGGCCCAAGATGCACCAGATGATGTGATCGCAGGTAACTGTTTCCTTTGCGGTTATCCTGCTTATGTATTGATAGATACGGGTGCATCTCATACATTTATATCAGAATGTTTTGCATTGATACATGCATTGCCTGTCGAGTCATTATCTGCAGTAGTGTCTGTTACTTCTCCGTTGGGAAGTGGTCTTATATCCGTGACTTCAGTTAGACAGTGTATGCTTCAGTTTGAGGGTCACGAGATTGAGTTAGATTGCATTGTACTTGGGTTATCTGATTTTGATTGTATTGTCGGTATCGATATGTTAACCAAGTACAGAGCCACTGTAGATTGTTTCCAGAAGATTGTCAGGTTCAGACCAGAAATGGCTGACGAATGGAAATTCTACGGAAAGGGTTCCAGATCTCGGATTCCCTTAGTATCTGTTTTGACGATAAAATGGTTGTTACAGAGAGGAGCAGAAGGGTTCCTTGTCTATTTAGTAGATCTACTGAAATCGAGCCCGTCATTGGCAGATCTGCCAGTGGTACGTGAGTTTGCCGATGTATTCCCCGATGAAATTCCAGGGTTACCTCCAGCTCGAGAGGTAGATGTTAGCATTGATCTCATTCCAGGTACTGTTCCTATGTAAAGCTTGAGATTTATTCTTATTCATTGACATGATACTCGAAGATATGAGAATGCATGAATTGATGCAAATATTGACGACAGCAGAAACGATGTTGCGATTTGAATTGGATTGCAAACGATGGTGGTGAAACAGCCAAGACAGTGCACCTGCGGTCCAGGAGAGAGTGCACCTGCGCTGGTCTTGCCTTTGAAATGGTGAAAAATTACAGAAGCCAGACCGCACCCGCGCCCTAGTTTCCACCGCACCCGCGGTGCAAGGGCAGAAAGTAGAGTTTTGACTAAAAGAGAGACCGCACCCGCGGTCCAAGACATACCGCACCCGCGGTTGTAACTCATGAAACGTGAAGAATTACAGTAGGGTCACTGCACCCGCGGTACATGACTGAGCGCACCCGCGGTCGTCGAGTCTAGAATTTTGGATGGAATGCCGTAGCTTGAGCGCACCCGCGGTGTTGAGGTAGCGCACCCGCGGTGCTCTGTGCGAGGAATCCACCTTTGCTTCTCAAGTTGACACATGGCATGATATATATATATATCTTCAATCCGTCATTCTTCATTCAGACCTGCAGAGGAAAGGAACGGAGGCTTCAAGAAATTCCCAAAGTGCTTGCTATTAGATTGTTGTTTGTGAAGAATCCAACCATCCGATTTTCGATCCGAGTTTAGATTCTTGTTCCTCTCCTTAAGAGCTATCAAAGGATGTAAGTTTCTTTACATTTCAGCATGTTTGGGAGTTTACATGTTGGGGAAATTCTGATATGCTTGTAATTATGGGTTCTTGAGATTATTGACATCGTAGAAACGTAAACGAATCGAGAAAGTGATACCATATGTGATTGTTATGAGTTTCCAGCATATATATTGAGTTGAGATGGTGCAGAATTCAGTCTTATGAATTGATGTTGATAAGAATTATGAGTATTTCTATTTAGTATTGATATTTGAGTTGATCGGTATTGAGAAATCACGCCGTTATGCCGTTGAATTGTATCGAGATTGATTAATGATTTGTACAAGACTTGCTTTGAGTTGTGTCTTGATAGNCAAAATGACATACTAGATTGTTACCTTTTATATGTTGATGCTTTGTTTATAGATTTATATTCAAGCATTTAAGATAGGAGAGTCATTGGCAGACTTGCCAAGCTAGACGTTCGGTGATATCGACGCATAGGAGGAGATTTCCTCCGATTGTAGACACTCGATATAGACAGGACCGAAGTCTAGGAATAAGATGTACCGCCACCACGATTGAGAAAGTAGGTGGGAGACTTGTTACGTCTTATTCACACCGGGATCCCTAGACTTAGATATGAGTCGAGTCAAAGAATAAGAGTCGAAGAGTTTTATCTGTAGTCACTAATGTGTCATAATTACTGATTTATGTGTTATGATTTTGTATTTAATTGCATGACATGCATGTACACATGTTTTATACTGGGATTTGTTCTCACCGGAGTTTCCGGCTGTTGTTGTGTCTGTATGTGTGCATAACAACAGGTGGGGCAGGATCAGAGTCACGCAGAGGATGAGAGATCGAGATAGCGTGGAGATCACGGGCGTAGAAGATCACTAGTTGTTGTTACTAGACATGTACTGAATTTCTAAAGACTAGTATGTTAATTGTAGTTGAACATGGGAATGTTATTTGCAGCTAAATAAGATGACAGTATTTTATATGATGTCTTGTGCTTGTTCATATACATTTGAATAAATGATAAAAGCAAAATTTTGACCCACTTTTTCTAGCAAAGATCCAATTAAGCCCAAAGATAATCGAGTTAGAGCCCGGGTCCCCACAACAGGTGGTATTAGAGCGATAGATCCTTAAGACTGAGATAGAATAGTATGAGCGGGGTAAATTGAGTCTCTTCCTTGCTTTTGTAGTGCTAGCATGATTTATTTCTTTCCCTATTACATGTTGTCTTGTTATCTGAGTTGATTACAGCATGTAATTGCAAAGACTGAATCAGAACCGATTCTGGATCAGAGGTATATGATCAGAGGAGGGCTGAGACAGATTATATAGATTGTGTACTAATCCGTTTGATAATCAGATATGCCGCCGCGACGAGTACCGCAACCAGTAGCAGGTCGGGCACCAGAACAGGGCAATACTTCCAATGATCCGATGGATGTGACCGCTACACCGATGGAGACCTTGTTAAAGCTGTTTCAGTCGTTCCGACCACCTACCCTGAAGGGCACAGAGTATTCAGCTGAGTGTGCCAGCTGGTTAGATGACATCGAGATGTTATTTGATTCTCTTGACTACACCGATGAACGATGAGTTAAACTGATTGGGCATCAACTGCAAGAAGTTGCCAAGAATTGGTGGCTTACCACAAAGAGGGCCTTGGAGCATCGTGGTACAGAGGTCACTTGGAAGGTGTTCGAGACAGAGTTCTATCAGCGATTCTTTCCCATCTCCTATCGAAAGGACAAGGGTGCTGAATTTGCCAACCTGAGACAGGGACAGCTGAACATCGAAGAATATGTCGCTAAGTTCTCCACCTTGCTCCGATTTGCTCCCCACATTGCTGGGAACGACGAGGCCGTTGCGGATCAGTTTATCAATGGCCTGAATCCTGAGATATTCACTTTGGTGAACACGGGACGACCCAACACTTTTTCTGATGCCTTGAACAGGGCGAAGGGAGCAGAAGCCGGGCTGCTTAGGCAACGAAGCACTTCTTATACCACTCCGACTCCTAGACCACCCCAGCCCTCGTATCAGTATCAGCAACCACCTCCCAGATTCGAGAGTGGTGGTAGCAGCAGCGGGAAAAAAGACAGTTTGAAAGTGAAGGGGAAGCAGTTTAAGAAATCAGGGAGCAGTTCGTCGAGCTCCAGTGGGCCGAGACAGACAAGGTCGGGCCAGAGATCAGAGTATACAGGGGTTTAATATAGTTCCTGTGGAGGTAGACATGCCACCGAGCAGTGTCAGGGCGTGATGGGTCGCTGCAACATTTGCAGACAGCAGGGCCACTTCGCCAGGGTCTGTCCACAGAGAGGTACACAGCAGACTCATAGTATAGGAGCATCTGGCTCTGTAGCTCAGCAAGAGAGACAGGCGTCATCCGTTCATTCATTTCAGCTAGCCCCTACATCTACACAGCCCAGAGCTAGAGGTAGCCAGACAGTGAGCCAACCTCCTAGACAGCAGGCTCGAGTGTTTGCACTGACAGAAGAGCAGGCTCAGGATGCTCCTGATGACATGATAGCAGGTAATTGCTCGCTTTGCGTTTATCCTGCTTATGTACTGATAGACACAGGTGCATCACATACATTCTTATCTGAGCGTTTTGCATTGACACATGCATTGCCTATTGAGTCGTTGTCTACTGTAGTGTCTATCTCTTCTCCTTTGGGGACAAGGTTGATATCAGTGACATCTGTTAGATCATGTTTACTACAGTATGATGGGCATGAGATAGATTTAGACTGTATTGTACTTGGGTTATCTGATTTTGATTGCATTATTGGTATCGACATGCTAACCAAGTACAGAGCGACAGTAGACTGTTTCCACAAGATTGTTCGATTCAGACCAGAGATGGCTGAAGAGTGGAAGTTCTACGGCAAAGGGTCTAGAGCTAGGATTCCTTTGATTTCAGTATTGTCTATGACTCGATTACTCCAGAAAGGAGCAGAGGGGTTCCTTGTCTATTCAGTAGATTTACTGAAATCGAGCCCAGCATTGGCAGATCTGCCCGTGGTTTGCGAGTTTGCAGATGTGTTCCCCGATGAGATTCCGGGATTGCCTCCAGTCAGAGAGGTAGATTTTAGCATCGACCTAGTACCAGGTACGGTTCCTATTTCTCGAGCTCCTTATAGAATGGCACCGATAGAGTTGAAAGAATTGAAAGAACAGCTTGAAGATTTGCTGGCCAAGGGATATATCAGACCGAGTGTATCTCCTTGGGGCGCACCAGTGCTATTCGTGCGAAAGAAAGACGGTTCGATGAGATTGTGTATCGATTACCGGCAACTGAACAAGGCAACAGTAAAGAACAAGTACCCATTGCCTCGTATCGACGATTTGTTTGATCAGTTGCAGGGATCCTCTGTCTATTCCAAGATCGATCTGAGATCTGGATATCACCAGCTGAGAGTTAGAGATGTTGATATACCGAAGACAGCATTCCGAACCAGGTATGGACATTATGAGTTTATTGTCATGCCTTTTGGTTTAACGAATGCGCCAGCGGTGTTTATGAGTCTGATGAACCGTGTCTTTCAGAGGTATTTGGATGAGTTTGTGATTGTTTTTATAGATGATATTTTGGTTTACTCGAGAAATGAGATTGATCATGCTGAGCATTTGAGAATTGTGTTGCAGACGTTAAGAAATGAGCAACTGTATGCTAAACTGTCAAAGTGTGAGTTTTGGCTGAGACAGGTTGTCTTTTTGGGTCATGTCATATCTGGAGACGGTATTTCTGTTGATCCGAGTAAAGTTGAAGCTGTGATCAGTTGGCCGAGACCGACTTATGTGCCAGAGATACGCAGTTTCATGGGTTTAGCAGGATACTATCGATGATTTATTAAAGATTTATCCAGTATTGCGAAACCGATTACCCAGTTGATACAGAAGAATACTCCATTTGTGTGGTCAGAAGCATATGAGTCGAGCTTCGTAGAGTTTAAGAAGAAATTGACTAGTGCTCCAGTCCTGACGATACCTTCAGGTATGGGTGATTTCGTTGTATATTGCGATGCATCGCACAGAGGGTTAGGATGTGTTCTTATGCAGCGACAGCATGTTATTGCCTATGCTTCGAGACAGTTGAAGCTACACGAGACTCGATACCCAATTCATGATCTTGAATTGGCGGCTATCGTTTTTGCATTGCAGATCTGGCGTCTCTACCTGGATGGGGAGAAATTTGAGATCTACTCTGATCACAAAAGCCTGAAGTATATCTTTTCTCAGTCAGAGTTAAACATGAGACAGCGTAGATGGCTCGATTTATTGAAGGATTTCGATTGTGAAATCAAATACTATCCAGGGAAATCGAATGCAGCAACGGATGCTTTGAGTCGAAAGGTATGTTCCTTATCCTTGTCGACGATAGGTGTTTCGAATCTGATAGAAGATTGTTGCTTTTCTGGATTAGTATTTGATACAGATAGTAGGCCGTTGCGACTTGCCTCTATTCAGAGTGAACCAGATTTGATTGTTCGCATCAAAGAGGCACAAAGAACCGATCAGAATGTTCAGAAGTCGAATGATATGGTCAGATCAGGACATATTTCTGAGTATCAGGTACATGATCTTGCTTTGTATGTGAATAACCGTCTTGTAGTGCCAGATATTTCAGATTTGAAACAACAGATACTGTCAGAAGCGCACTGTAGTAGGTTCAGTATTCATCCTGGTGGCAGGAATATGTACAATGATCTGAAGGCACGATTCTGGTGGAAACAGATGAAGACAGATATTGCAGAGTTTGTGTCTAAGTGCTTGAATTGCCAACAGGTGAAGGCCTAGAGAAAGAAGCCCGGAGGGTTACTTCAGAGTTTAGCTATTCCTGAATGGAGATGGGATCACATTTCCATGGATTTCATTACGAAGTTACCATGATCATGTCGGGGTTGTGATGCGATTTGGGTTGTGATAGACAGATTGACCAAATCAGCATGCTTCATTCCTTACAAGATGACATACCGACATGATCAGATGGCAGATATATATGTCAGAGAGGTTGTCAGATTACATGGGGTGCCGAAGTCGATCGTATCAGATCGTGATCCACGCTTCACTTCACATTTTTGGCACAGTCTACAGCAGGCTCTAGGTACGGTTTTACACCTGAGTACTGCTTACCATCCCCAGATAGACGGACAGTCAGAGCGGACTATCCAGACTTTAGAAGATATGCTGAGAGCTGTAGTACTAGATTTTGGTACTAGTTGGCAAGATTCACTAGCTCTTTGTGAATTCTCCTACAACAACAGCTACCAGACTAGCATCGAGATGGCACCGTTCGAAGCTTTATACGGAATGAAGTGCAGATCTCCGTTGTACTGGGATGACATCTAAGAGGTACCAGAACTTGGGCCTGATATGATTCGTGAGATAACTGAGAAAGTCAAGATAATGCAGAAGCGAATAAAGACGGCACAAGATAGACAGGCAAAGTACGCGAACATCAGACGTAGGCCGTTAGTGTTTGAGCAAGGAGACAGGGTATTCTTGAAGATTTCTCCTTTCAGAGGAGTTGTCAGATTTGGCAAACGTGGGAAATTGTCTCCTCGATACATCGGTCCGTACGAGATTCTTGAAAAGATTGGCGATCGTGCGTATAGACTTGCTCTTCCTCCTTCTCTATCAGGGATACATGACGTCTTCCATATATCGATGTTGCGTAGATATATGCCAGATAGTTCTCATGTCCTTCAGCCTGAAGAAGCCGAGTTAGATCAGACTTTGAGTTACGTTGAGCAGCCGATTCAGATTCTTGATCGGAAAGAGAAACAGCTCAGAACGAAGACTATTCCATTAGTGAAAGTTCAGTGGAGTCGTCATGGCATTGAAGAAGCGACTTGGGAGACAGAGTCCGAGATGAGACAGAGATATCCCGATCTATTTCCATGATGTGAGTCTTCCTTTGGTTTTGATTATATTGCTTCTCTTATATGTATGCTTTGATTAATTGCCTGCGATTTCGAGGACGAAATCATTTCTTAGAGGGGGAGAAATGTAAGGCTTGAGATTTATTCGTATTCATTGACATGATACTCGAAGATATGAGAATGCATGAATTGATGCAAATATTGACGACAGCAGAAACGATGTTGCGATTTGAATTGGATTGCAAACGATGGTGGTGAAACAGCCAAGACAGTGCACCTGCGGTCCAGGAGAGAGTGCACCTGCGCTGGTCTTGCCTTTGAAATGGTGAAAAATTACAGAAGCCAGACCGCACCCGCGCCCCAGTTTCCACCGCACCCGCGGTGCAAGGGCAGAAAGTAGAGTTTTGACTAAAAGAGAGACCGCACCCGCGGTCCAAGACATACCGCACCCGCGGTTGTAACTCATGAAACGTGAAGAATTACAGTAGGGTCACCGCACCCGCGGTACATGACTGAGCGCACCCGCGGTCGTCGAGTCTAGAATTTTGGATGGAATGTCGTAGCTTGAGCGCACCCGCGGTGTTGAGGTAGCGCACCCGCGGTGCTCTGTACGAGGAATCCACCTTTGCTTCTCAGGTTGACACATGGCATGATATATATATTTATCTTCAATCAGTCATTCTTCATTCAGACTTGCAGAGGAAAGGAAAGGAGGCTTCAAGAAATTCCCAAAGTGCTTGCTTTTAGATTGTTGTTTGTGAAGAATCCAACCATCCGATTTTCGATCCGAGTTTAGATTCTTGTTCCTCTCCTTAAGAGCTATCAAAGGATGTAAGTTTCTTTACATTTCAGCATGTTTGGGAGTTTACATGTTTGGGAAATTCTGATATGCTTGTAATTATAGGTTCTTGAGATTATTGACATCGTAGAAACGTAAACGAATCGAGAAAGTGATACCATATGTGATTGTTATGAGTTTCCAGCATATATATTGAGTTGAGATGGTGCAGAATTCAGTCTTATGAATTGATGTTGATAAGAATTATGAGTATTTCTATTTAGTATTGATATTTGAGTTGATCGGTATTGAGAAATCACGCCGTTATGCAGTTGAATTGTATCGAGATTGATTAATGATTTGTACAAGACTTGCTTTGAGTTGCGTCTTGATAGATTATATCTATACATTGTCATTTCAGATTTGATATTGACAGATTCGACATCGAGACTTCAACTACGACAAAGATTTTACGACAAGAAGGTATAATTCATGTTGATTCGGGAAGACAGAACTCGAATTTGATCTGATTTGAGGTTCCCAAAATCACATACTAGATTGTTACCTTTTATAAGTTGATGCTTTGTTTATAGATTTATATTCAAGCATTTAAGATAGGAGAGTCATTGGCAGACTTGCGAAGCTAGACGTTCGGTGATATCGACGCATAGGAGGAGATTTCCTCCGATTGTAGACACTCGATACAGGCAGGACCGAAGTCTAGGAATAAGACGTACCGCCACCACGATTGGGAAAGTAGGTGGGAGACTTGTTACGTCTTATTCACACCGGGATCCCTAGACTTAGATATGAGTCGAGTCAAAGAATAAGAGTCGAAGAGTTTTATCTGTAGTCACTAATGTTTCATAATTACTTATTTATGTGTTATGTTTTTGTATTTAATTGCATGACATGCATGTACACATGTTTTATACTGGGATTTGTTCTCACCGGAGTTTCCGGCTGTTGTTGTGGCTGTATGTGTGCATAACAACAGGTGGGGCAGGATCAGGGTCACGCAGAGGATGAGAGATCGAGATAGCGTGGAGATCACGGGCGTAGAAGATCAATAGTTGTTGTTACTAGACATGTACTGAATTTCTAAAGACTAGTATGTTAATTGTAGTTGAACATGGGAATGTTATTTGCAGCTAAATTAGATGACAGTATTTTATATGATGTCTTGTGCTTGTTCATATACATTTGAATAAATGTTAAAAGCAAAATTTTGACCCACTTTTTCTAGCAAAGATCCAATTAAGCCCAAAGATAATCGAGTTAGAGCCCGGGTCCCCACATCCTATATCCCGAGCTCCGTACAGAATGGCACCTATTGAACTGAAAGAACTGAAAACTCAACTAGAAGATCTTCTAGCCAAGGGATATATCAGACCGAGTGTATCTCCTTGGGGCGCTCCAGTGCTATTTGTGCGAAAGAAAGACGGTTCGATGGGATTGTGTATCTATTACCGGCAACTGAACAAGGCAACGGTAAAGAACAAATACCCATTGTCTCGTATCGATGATTTGTTTGATCAGTTGCAGGGATCCTCTGTCTATTCCAAGATCGGCTTGCGATCTGGATATCATCAGTTGCGAGTCAGAGATTCAGATATACCGAAGACTGCATTCCGAACCATGTATGGACATTACGAGTTTATTGTCATGCCTTTCGGTTTAACAAATGCACCAGCTGTGTTTAGGAGATTGATGAACCGTGTCTTTCAGAGACGTTAAGAAAAGAGCAACTGTATACTAAACTGTCAAAATGTGAGTTTTGGCTGAGACAGGTTGTCTTCTTGGGTCATATCATATCTGGAGACGGTATTTCTGTTGATCCGAGTAAAGTTGAAGCTGTGATCAGTTGGCCGAGACCGACTTCTGTGCCAGAGTTACGCAGTTTCATGGGTCTAGCAGGGTACTATCGACGATTAATTAAAGATTTCTCCAGTATTGCGAAACCGATTACCCAGTTGACACAGAAGAATACTCCATTTGTGTGGTCTGAAAATTGTGAGTCTAGCTTCTTAGAGTTGAAGAGACGACTAACCAGTGCTCCAGTGTTGACGATACCTTCAGGTACAGGTGATTTCGGTGTATATTGTGATGCATCGCACAGAGGGTTAGGATGTGTTCTTACGCAGCGATAGCATGTTATTGCCTATGCTTCGAGACAGTTGAAGCCACACGAGACTCGATACCCAATTCATGATCTTGAATTGGCGGCTATCGTCTTTGCATTGAAGATATGGCGACACTATCTCTATGGTGAGAAATTTGAGATCTACTCTGATCACAAAAGCCTGAAGTATCTATTTTCTCAGTCAGAGTTGAATATGAGACAGCGACGATGGCTTGATCTGTTGAAAGACTTTGATTGCGAGATCAAGTATTATCCAGGGAAGTCGAATGCAGCAGCAGATGCCTTGATTCGAAAGGTATGTTCCTTATCCTTGTCGACGATAGGTGTTTCGAATATGATAGAAGATTGTTGCTTTTCTGGATTAGCATTTGATACAGATAGTAGACCGTTGCGACTTGCCACTATTCAGTGTGAACCAGATTTGATTGTTCGCATCAAAGAGGCCCAAATGACCGATCAGAATGTTCAGAAGTCGATTGATATGGTCAGATCAGGACATATTTCTGAGTATCAGGTACGTGATCATGTGTTGTATGTGAATAACCGTCTTGTAGTACCAGATGTTTCAGATTTAAAACAGCAGATACTTTCAGAAGCGCACTGTAGTCGGTTTAGTATTCATCCTGGTGGCAGGAAGATGTACAATGATCTGAAAACACAATTCTGGTGGAAACAGATGAAAACAAATATTGCAGAGTTTGTGTCTAAGTGCTTGAATTACCAACAAGTAAAAGCCGAAAGAAAGAAGTCTGGAGGGTTACTCCAGAGTTTAGCTATTCCTGAATGGAAATGGGATCACATTTCCATGGATTTCGTCACGAAGTTACCACGATCATCCCGAGGCTGCGATGCGATGTGTGTTGTGATAGATAGATTGACCAAATCCGCATGCTTCATTTCGTACAATATGACGTACAGATATGATTAGATGGCCGAGATATATGTCCGAGAAGTGGTCAGATTACATGGTGTGCCGAAGTCGATCGTATCAGATCATGATCCACGATTCACTTCACACTTTTGGCACAGTCTACAGCAGGCTCTAGGTACGATTTTACACCATCCCCAGACAGGCGGACAGTCAGAGCGGACTATCCAGACTTTAGAAGATATGCTGGGGGCTGTAGTACTGGATTTTGGTACTAGTTGGCAAGATTCACTCCCTCTTTGTAAATTCTCATACAACAACAGCTATCAAACGAGCATTGAGATGGCACCGTTTGAGGCATTATACGGGAAGAAATGCATATCTCCGCTGTATTGGGATGACATCTCAGAAGTACCAAACTTAGGGCCAGATATGATTCGTTAGATGACTGAAAAAGTAAAGATAATTCGGAAGCGAATGAAGACAGCACAAGATAGACAGGCGAAGTACGCGAACATCAGACGTAGACCGTTAGTGTTTGAGCAGGGAGACAGAGTATTCTTAAAGATTTCTCCTTTCAGAGGCGTGGTCAGATTTGGCAAGCGTGGGAAGTTGTCTCCTCGATACGTCGGTCCGTACGAGATTCTTGAAAAGATTGGCGATAGTGCGTATAGACTCGCTCTTCCTCCTTCTCTATTAGGGATACATGACGTCTTCCATGTATCGATGTTGCGTAGATATATGCCAGATAGTTCTCATATCATTCAGCCTGAAGAAGCCGAGCTAGATCAAACTTTGAGTTACGTTGAGCAGCCGATTCAAATTCTTGATCGAAAAGAGAAACAGCTCAGAACGAAGACTATTCCGTTGGTGAAAGTCCAAGGGAGTCGTCATGGCATTGAAGAAGCTACCTGGGAGACAGAATCAGAGATGAGACAGAAATATCCAGAGTCATTTTTATGACGTGAGTATTTGTTTAGCTTTTGAGTTTATTGCGTCCTTTACAAGCTTTGATTTATTGCCTGAGATTTCGAGGACGAAATCATATCTTAGAGGGGGAGAAATGTAATGCCCGAGATTTTATTTCGTTAATTTGAAATGAATATTTGATTGATTGATATGGTTATAGACAGAGCATGTCGAGATGGGATTGGAATTGTTGCGTTGTGAGCAAGTGCAAGGATAATGTGTGAGACCCGAAGGTCTCGCGCATATGCGCGGAGGCGGGCACGCATATGCGCGAGCGGTGCGATTCTAAAATGTGCCGAGACGAAGGCCTCGCGCATATGCGCGATTCTAAAATGTACCGAGACGAAGGTCTCGCGCATATGCGCGAGTGTCCAGTAGCCAAAGGATTTGTCCAGAGAACATGTCGAGATGGGATTGGAATTGTTGCGTTGTGAGCAAGTGCAAGGATCGTCTCGCGCATATGCGCCGATGATGGTCGCGCATATGCGCGAGACGTGCAGATCAAAGGAGGAGCCATGTGTACTTTACATGCAATATAAAGGTTACCAAAATTATTCTTCTTCAACATTTCATCCGAAGAGCTCTGAGAATTCTTTAGCTTCTTCATCTCTTAACAATTTGGTGATGCACAATCCGTTTATCCGAATTTCGATCTGAATACAATTTTGTGATCCTCTCATTAAGGGCTATCAAAGGATGTAAGTATCTTTTAGTTTCCAGCATGTTTCGAAATCTATATGTTGGAGGAATTATGATTTTATTAGAGATTTACGTTCTTGAGTAGCTAGAGATCATAACGCCGTAAACGGTTTGATTATCGGATATCGTATGCAATTTGGATGAAATTCCAGCATGTATTGAGTGGAAAATATGCAGATTTTCAGAGTTTGAAATGTTTATGATATTGATTATGATTTGTGATTTAGTATCGATTGTTGTTGAGTTGATTGGTATCGCAAGATTACGCCGTTATGCCGTCGGATTGTATCGAGATTTGATATTGAACCGTACTAGTATTGTTTGGAGTTGGAGATTGATCTTGTGATATTTGACATTGCCATTTCAGATTTATATTGACAAGATTCGACTTCAAGATTTTGATCACGATAAAGACGGAACAACGAAAGGTATAATTCATGTTGATTCGGGGAGATATAACTTGAATTAGATCTGATTTGAGTTTCCCAAAATCACATACTAGATTGTTACCTTTTTATATGTTGATGCTTTGTTTATAGATTCATATTCAAGCATTTAAGATAGGAGAGTCACTGGCAGACTTGCCAAGCTAGACGTTCGGTGATATCGACGAATAGGAGCAGAATTGACTCCGATTGTAGACATTCGATACAGACATGACCGAAGTCTAGGAATAAGACGTACCGTCACCCCGATTGGGAGGGTAGGTGGCAGACAGTGACGTCTTATTCACACCGGGATCCCTAGAGTTAGAGTCGAGTCGAGTCAAGATATGATTTCGATTTCATTTACATACTGATATTGATTTGGTTTCATAGATTATGGAACCTATTGCCATTGATTCTATTCATGATAGTATGCTTCATGATTTATATTGTGTATATGCATGTGTACCATTTTTATTGTAATGCACCGGAAATTTTAAGGTTCACGTAAACCACATGCGCGCAAGTTATTAAATTTCTTGTATTTTAATTAATTGTTTTAATTGCATTAATTAATTATGTTGTTCATGATTTCATGTTTAAAATATATTTTTCTACATTGTTGCATTAAAATGTATTTTTTTTAAGGATATTCGAGTTGCGATCGAGGAATGGAGACCGATGGCTGAAAATAGAAAATGATTTTATTAAATAATTGTTTTTAATTATTTATTTAAAATATGGGTTATGCTTTTTATTATTTTTGAAAATATGGGGTTTTGAGGTGATTTTATACGCCGGGACGTAATTTTTATCGGTGTTGGATTTTCAACAAAAATACAAACGTTTTGGCAACCCGGCTAATAAATTCATATTTAATTAAAGAAAAACCTTTTTAATGTTTTAATTAAATCCTAATCAAACACTAATGGGATTAATTTGAAGCTTAAAAGGCCTAAAGCCTAGTTAGTGGAGTAATTAGTATAAAAAAAAACACTAAAACCCTATGCTTGCACACAAAAACTCACGCCTCACAATTTTAAAAATTCATAACTCTTCCCAAGTGCACACCACTCACGGCACATCACAAACAAAAAATTCAGAAGTCTTTTTTCGAAGGGTTCAAGAAGGAAGCAAGCCTTGGTTTCGTTCCGTTCTTCGACTTCAACGATATTTCGTGCGTATATAACACAAAGGCACGCCATAAATCTTTCGTTTCTCATCTATCACACCATACTATTGCTTTGAATTACTTTGTATGAAAACATGATCCTTTTTTTTGAACAAATTCGTTTTTATGCATTCTTATGTGTTTAAGGTATGAATTTATGGACCAAAATCATGTTTTATGTGATCTAAATGGGCTGCCATGAATTAGGATGTTAAGGGGCAAGTTTTACACAAGTTTAGGGGTCTTAGAACACACTAAAACGCTGCAAACGGCAAAGGAAACAAGATGGGACCAGGTTGCTGTCATGGGAGTAAAGGAGTTCGGTTTTGTGTCCTTGTTGGCATGGCTGGACTGGGCTTGGTTCCAGGGCTAGCCAGGGCCGTGAGGGGTCTGAGCAGGGGTCCTAGCCATGCTAGGATTTGAAAAAAAGTGGGCTGGGAGGAGTCCCATCCATCGAGGACTCCCACCGAGAGATCAACTTGCTGTCACGTTTGTGCAGCTGCTGTGCAGGGATTCAGGGGGCTCGGTCTGGGGCTGTGGCTGGGTTGAACTAGGTCCTTTAGGGTCGAGAGAAGGTGGTCTAAGGTTGGGGCAGGGGCTGCTAGGGGTTGGTTCAAGCAGGACAAGAGAAAGAACCAGAAACGTGAGGATGGTATATTACGCGCAGGATGCTGTCCTTGAAGTCCAGGTGTTCGCAGCTTGCTTTCTAGGGCGTGGGCTGGCATGGGTAGCGTCTGGGCTTGGTCCAGGGGTGGTCATGGTCGACTGGGCTTGGGGGTTGCTCGGCTGGAGGTGACCTAAGCTAGCTAGGAGTCCTAATACAACTAGGACACAAGACACACACATATGCAGAAAATTGGGTCATGTTCAGTAGGCTTTTTGAGCGGGTTAGGGTCATTTTTTGGGGCTGGGCTTGCACAGTAGGGTCCCTAGATGGGTTGGCTAAGTTTTGGTTCAATGTGGCTTGGGCGTGGCTCAGGTAGATTGGGAGATGGCTTGGTGGGTTCGTTAGTGTGTCAAAAAC
The DNA here is from genome assembly GCF_012295235.1 of Primulina huaijiensis. NCBI lineage: Eukaryota > Viridiplantae > Streptophyta > Magnoliopsida > Lamiales > Gesneriaceae > Primulina > Primulina huaijiensis. The sequence continues at coordinate 13,166,869 of NC_133312.1, forward strand.
AAAAATTAAAAGGCTATAAATGAATCCATGGGTCCACGGGGGTGGCTCATGACTTGGAAGGGTAGAATAAATCATAAAAATGTTATGTTTAAAATTTGGGATCAAAATAACGAGTTTTGGATTTATTCGGGATTTAATCGCCGCACGAAACGCTAATTAAACGAGTTAATTGAAACGCCTAGTTTTAAGCTTTATAAAATTATGAAAAATTAGGTTTAAGCTTAAATAATTATTATAAGTCTAAATTTTTAATTTGGGAATTTTATATTAAGGTTTGGTTTAATTCGTGATTAAAACGCATTAATACGTCACATTTAAAAGATTAATTTAAAAGCATAAGTTTTAAGCCAAATAAAATTACGAGAAAATTCATGTAAGCTTAAATGATTATTTGGGGCATGTTAGAGTCTTGAAATCAAGAAAAAAGTCGAAATTGTAAAATGTCGAGTCCAGGGGTAAAACGGTCTTTTTACACCTAGAAATTAATAAAGGTCATGGCAGTGCCCGAAATGCTGTTTTTATGTCAAATATGTTATTTTTAAATGGTTATGAAATGTTCATGATTAATTTATGATTTTTAAATGTCTAAAAGATTTTTATGATTTAAGGAAGACATTTAAAATACATGTTGCATGCTTGGTTTCAAAATGGAAAATGTAAATATTATTCAGGATTTTTCTAAAGTGATGTGAATGAAAAATGTTGAAGGATGTGAAGTGATTGTGACTAATTCGTTAATAATGGCGATGTCGTGAGGGTGATGGTCCCAGTGGGAGCCCGACGATCGTGTTTCCATTATTGCGAATATGAGGTTATGAGGTTTGAGGAAGAATGGGGATATCGTGAGGGGAGAAGGCCCCAGAGGGAGCCCATTTATGGGAGAAGGCCCCAGAGGGAGCCCCGACGATCGTATTTCTATTCGATCATGTTAGGCCAAGGCTCAGTTGACCGGTGAGAGCGTCGCTGATGTCCCCGCCGCCCAGTACTGTGGTTATATTTAGATGGATCCATCGATCATGTCATGTGAGGAAAGTCACAATTAACGATCTGAATTCAACAAAGGAAAAGGAAAATGAAAAATGTTTATGATCATGAAAAGGGTTTTATGTCATGTCATGTTGAGGAAAAGGAAAAAGTTAAGGTTTATGTTATGCATATCATGAAAACGTTTTAATTAAAGTTTATGCATCAAGAAAATGTTTAAGAAAATGTTCATGTTTAAAGTTTATGCATCTTCATGAAAACGATATTTTAAGTACAAGTAATTTTCACTGTTGCATGTGGTTTTATATGTATTATTTGTTATAAAGATTATGGTGTGTTGAGTCTTTAGACTCACTAGGTGTGATGGATGCAGGTTATCATGATAATGCTAATGGAGGTCTTGATGGTTGATCCGACTGGACTGGAGGTGCACATGACCCGAGGACCGACGCTAGTTTCCGCATATATGTTATGATTTATGTTAAAAGATTTTATGACTTTTATCATGATTATGAGTGGTTTTTGAGAGGTTACAGTATGGGATATACTTTTCAAATGTTATTTTTAGATTTAGAAAAATGTTAGTTGGTTGTTTATTTTAAAATGATGTCAAAAATATTTTATGAAATTTTATGGTTCGGCCGAATGCTATGTGAGGTTAAAAAAAAAATTAAAAAAAATAAAAAAATCTAGTACTCTTAAGCGATAAAATGGGCAGACGTTTCAGTTGGTATCAGAGCAATGGTTCTGTAAAAGGTTGTGCCACCATCAGTGCCGGGAGGTTCAGTCGTCAAGCCTCAATCTGTAAGTTTACATGCTTTATATGATTTTATGATATTACCTGCATAAGTACATGAATTAAATGTTTACGTCACATGTTTAGTAGCTTCATGATAATATATGTTTTATATGCTTGGAATTTTTATACGTGATACGATATGAAATGAAAAATTATTTTATTTTAACGCATGTTGGTTTGTGGTGGAATAAGATTATGTCGATTTTTGGATTTTAGTATTGACGTTCTAATTTTTGGGCTATAAGTTAAGCGTAAATATTATGAATGTCTTTGGGAATCGTAGATTCACTAAGAAAATATTTATGATTCATGGTTACTAGTCGAATTAATTTGTGGGAATTAGACATAAGGAATAATTATTCGAGGGTTACAACGACTTTGGAATAAGAAAATAGATAAATTGGGATTTTAAGTTGATGAAAAGTAAGATTGGTTATGGAAATTTATTTTTGGGTAAATAAGTTTAAGTTTATTGAAATTATGTCATGGGAAAACTGTAGAAGAAAATTAAGAATACCGAGAATTCATGGGTTAATCGTAAGATTTTCGAAATTTAGGACCAATTAAGATAATTTTTGAGGAAATTAAGAATTATTTTGCAAATATTAAAGATATTGGGGACTAATTTAGTATTAAGCGATAATTAAATGGTTTAAATGATAAGAATTTTGAGGATTTAGCCTTTTAAGAATAGTTGGAACAATGGGATATCTTGGATTATAATGTTATAAGGAATGTTAATCAAGGCTTTTTAAGAATGAACCGATAATAGGCTTGAAAATCTAAGCGTTAGCGGATGCGTTGGGGGATTTTAAGATTGAAATATGATAAATTGATGAACATTTTGGGTATAAAATAAGAAAAATAATATGTGATAAGTATGGTCATCCATATTTTTTAACTTTGGGAATTTTAAGAAAAATGAAAATTCGAGGTTATAATAATATAGTACTAAGTCATTTGGGTCTTTTTAAGTTGCGATTTGAAAATAAGGATTTAGAAGGAAAATTTAATTGGGATCAAGGGGACGTAAGAACATTTTAAAGTTTAAGTTTTATCAGAGTAAGCGCAGCGGAAGCGTGGATTTTGGGATGTTAGAACTGAATCTAAACTTCGGGTTATTAAGGATAAGCGAATTTCGAGGACGAAATTCAATTTAAGGGGGGAAGAATGTAATGCACCGGAAATTTTAAGGTTCACGTAAACCGCATGCGCGCAAGTTATTAAATTCCTTGTATTTTAATTAATTGTTTTAATTGCATTAATTAATTATGTTGTGCATGATTGCATGTTTAAAATATATTTTTCTACATTGTTGCATTAAAATGTATTTTTTTAAGGATATTCGAGTTGCGATCGAGGAATTGAGACCGATGGCTGAAAAATAGAAAATGATTTTATTAAATAATTGTTTTTAATTATTTATTTAAAATATGGGTTATGCTTTTTATTATTTTTGAAAATATGGGGTTTTGAGGTGATTTTATACGCCGGGACGTAATTTTTATCGATGTTGGATTTTCAAGAAAAATACAAACGTTTTGGCAACCCGGCTAATAAATTCATATTTAATTAAAGAAAAACCTTTTTAATGTTTTAATTAAATCCTAATCAAACACTAATGGGCTTAATTTAAAGCTTAAAAGGCCTAAAGCCTAGTTAGTGGAGTAATTAGTATAAAAAAAAACACTAAAACCCTATGCTTGCACACAAAAACTCACGCCTCACAATTTTAAAAATTCAGAACTCTTCCCAAGTGCACACCACTTACGGCACATCACAAACAAAAAATTCAGAATTCTTTTTTCGAAGGGTTCAAGAAGGAAGCAAGCCTTGGTTTCGTTCCGTTCTTCGACGTCAACGATATTTCGTGCGTATATAACGCAAATGCACGCCATAAATCTTTCTTTTCTCATCTATCACACCATACTATTGCTTTGAATTACTTTGTATGAAAACATGATCCTTTTTTTTGAACAAATTCGTTTTTATGCATTCTTATGTGTTTAAGGTATGAATTTATGTCCCAAAATCATGTTTTATGTGATCTAAAGGGGCTGCCATGAATTAGGATGTTAAGGGGCAAGTTTTACACAAGTTTAGGGGTCTTAGAACACACTAAAACGCTGCAAACGACAAAGGAAACAAGATGGGACCAGGTTGCTGTCATGGGAGTAAAGGAGTTCGGTTTTGTGTCCTTGTTGGCATGGCTGGACTGGGCTTGGTTCCAGGGCTAGCCAGGGCCGTGAGGGGTCTGATCAGGGGTCCTAGCCATGCTAGGATTCGAAAAAAAGTGGGCTGGGAGGAGTCCCATCCATCGAGGACTCCCACCGAGAGATCAACTTGCTGTCACGTTTGTGCAGCTGCTGTGCAGGGACTCAGGGGGCTCGGTCTGGGGCTTTGGCTGGGTTGAACTAGGTCCTTTAGGGTCTAGAGAAGGTGGTCTAAGGTTGGGGCAGGGGCTGCTAGGGGTTGGTTCAAGCAGGACAAGAGAAAGAACAAGATACGTGAGGATGGTATATTACGCGCAGGTTGCTGTCCTTGAAGTCCAGGTGTTCGCAGCTTGCTTTCTAGGGCGTGGGCTGGCATGGGTAGGGTCTGGGCTTGGTCCAGGGGTGGTCATGGTCGACTGGGCTTGGGGGTGGCTCGGCTGGAGGTGACCTAAGCTAGGTAGGAGTCCTAATACAACTAGGACACAAGACACACACATATGCAGAAAATTGGGTCATGTTCAGTAGGCTTTTTGAGCGGGTTAGGGTCATGTTTTGGGGCTGGGCTTGCACAGTAGGGTCCCTAGATGGGTTGGCTAAGTTTTAGTTCAAGGTGGCTTGGGCGTGGCTCAGGTAGATTGGGAGATGGCTCGGTGGGTTCGTTAGTGTGTCAAAAACAAAAATTAAAAGGCTATAAATGAATCCATGGGTCCACGGGGGTGGCTCATGACTTGGAAGGGTAGAATAAATCATAAAAAGGTTATGTTTAAAATTTGGGATCAAAATAACGAGTTTTGGATTTATCCGGGATTTAATCGCCGCACGAAACGCTAATTAAACGAGTTAATTGAAACGCCTAGTTTTAAGCTTTATAAAATTATGAAAAATTAGGTTTAAGCTTAAATAATTATTATAAGTCTAAATTTTTAATTTGGGAATTTTATATTAAGGTTTGGTTTAATTCGAGATTAAAACGCATTAATACGTCACATTTAAAAGATTAATTTAAAAGTCTAACTTTTAAGCCAAATAAAATTACGAGAAAATTCATGTAAGCTTAAATGATTATTTGGGGCATGTTAGAGTCTTGAAATCAAGAAAAAAGTCGAAATTGTAAAATGTCGAGTCCAGGGGTAAAACGATCTTTTTACACCTAGAAATTAATAAAGGTCATGGCAGTGCCCGAAATGCTGTTTTTATGTCAAATATGATATTTTTAAATGGTTATGAAATGTTCATGATTAATTTATGATTTTTAAATGTCTAAAAGATTTTTATGATTTAAGGAAGACATTTAAAATACATGTTGCATGCTTGGTTTCAAAATGGAAAATGTAAATATTATTCAGGATTTTTCTAAAGTGATGTGAATGAAAAATGTTGAAGGATGTGAAGTGATTGTGACTAATTCGTTAATAATGGCGATGTCGTGAGGGTGATGGTCCCAGTGGGAGCCCGACGATCGTGTTTCCATTATTGCGAATATGAGGTTATGAGGTTTGAGGAAGAATGGGGATATCGTGAGGGGAGAAGGCCCCAGAGGGAGCCCATTTATGGGAGAAGGCCTCAGAGGGAGCCCCGACGATCGTATTTCTATTCGATCATGTTAGGCCAAGGCTCAGTTGACCGGTGAGAGCGTCGCTGATGTCCCCGCCGCCCAGTACTGTGGTTATATTTAGATGGATCCATCAATCATGTCATGTGAGGAAAGTCACAATTAACGATCTGAATTCAACAAAGGAAAAGGAAAAGGAAAAATGTTTATGATCATGAAAAAGGTTTTATGTCATGTCATGTTGAGGAAAAGAAAAAAGTTAAGGTTTATGTTATGCATATCATGAAAATGTTTTAATTATAGTTTATGCATCAAGAAAATGTTTAAGAAAATGTTCATGTTTAAAGTTTATGCATCTTCATGAAAACGATATTTTAAGTACAAGTATGTTTCACTGTTGCATGTGGTTTTATATGTATTATTTGTTATAAAGATTATGGTGTGTTGAGTCTTTAGACTCACTAGGCGTGATGGATGCAGGTTATCATGATAATGCTAATGGAGGTCTTGATGGTTGATCCGACTGGACTGGAGGTGCACATGGCCCGAGGACCGACGCTAGTTTCCGCATATATGTTATGATTTATGTTAAAAGATTTTATGACTTTTATCATGATTATGAGTGGTTTTTGAGAGGTTATAGTATTGGCTATACTTTTCAAATGTTATTTTTAGATTTAGAAAAAGGTTAGTTGGTTGTTTATTTTAAAATGATGTCAAAAATATTTTATGAAATTTTATGGTTCGGCCGAATGCTAAAAAAAAAAAAAAAATCTAGTACTCTTAAGCGATAAAATGGGCAGACGTTTCATTTATACTTGGATTTGTTCTCACCGGAGTATCCGGCTGTGGTTGTGTCTGTATGTGTGCATGATCACAGGTGGGACAGGATCAGGGTCGAGACAAAGATGAGAGATCGAGATAGCGTGGAGATTACGGGCGTAGAAGATCACTAGTGGTTTCTTACTAGACATGTACTGAAATTCTAAACACTAGTATGTTAGTTGTAGTCGAACATGTGAATGTTATTTGGAGTTGAATAAGATGACAGTATTTTTATATGATGTCTTGTGTTTGTTTATATACATTTGAATAAATGTTAAAAGCAAAATTTTGACCCACATTTTCTAGCAAAGATCCAATTAATCCCAAAGAAAATCGAGTTAGAGCCCGGGTCCCCACATAACAATATCTAGCTTCCCAAAAAAATAAAACTCTAAAGAAGAAATAAAATCTCGCAAAACTGCAAAGTACACGGACCCCGTGTAGACGTCCGGAGCTAGGTCCATGTAGGCACTGTGAGGTACACAGACCCCGTGTACAGGTCCGTGCTCGGGTCCGTGTACACTCTGGATTTCTTCATTCTCGGCTGTAATGGACACAGACCCCGTGTATAGGTCCGTGCTCGGGTCCGTGTAGGCTCTGGACTGCTTGAATAAAGTTCCTTTGGTTCCCGAACTCACTCATATGCATCACGAACCCTTCGGCACTTTGCTCCTTGCACGTAAGCCCTCCTTGATTGCTCATGACTCCCTGCAGTGCCTCCTTAAACTTCTTCAGTCGTCCTCTCGTGATCGGTCCCTCCGGCAACTCCAAAGGATCCCATGCTTTCCTTGGCGCTCGATCACCCGTGTTTGCATCAGCTCCACTCGTCAAAGGCTTCAAAAGGACGTAAGTTTTATTATGTTCTAGCGTGGTTTGAAATTTATGTATTGGAGGAATCAGTATTTGATTTATCTTATGTGTTCTTGAGATATTAGTCAACATATAATCAAAGACGGATCAAAGAACGTATATCGTATAGAATTATTATCGATTTTCCAGCTATGTTTGGTTGAGAATATACAGATTAGGTATTGGAATTATGTTTATTGATTGATTATGAGTTGTTGAAATTGGCCATATGTTGTTGTATCGCCAGTATCTCGAGACTACGCCGTTTTGCCGTCGAAATGTACTAGATTGAGATATTTTGTGTTGAGTTGTATTTGATATTGTACTTCTCAAATATGTCATTCCAGATTTGGTATTGAAAGCTTCAGAACCGATAGCAGAAATATCAGAGTTACCCAGCTTTTGTACTGAGAAAATAAAGGTATAAAGCAATGTTAAACCGGGATTGATGACTCCAGTAAAATATGACCTGAGTTTCCCAAAACCACATACTTAATTGTCATTGTTTTGATATTTAAACTCTTGACATTGTATGCTTGTTCTATTGCTTTATAGAAAGCATGAAATCAGAGATAGATTGTTACAGAGTCTTTGGCAAAGGTGCCAAGTTGGCAGAGGTGCCAAGTTACTGGATGTTTGGTTTATATCGATGGGCTTAGGTAGCAGATCAGCTCCTATTGTAGACACTCGATATAAGATACCGAAGTCCAGGAATACGAATGTATCACCACCTAGTAGGGGATTGTAGGTGGGAGACTGTAGCATTCTTATTCAGATCGGGATCCGTAGAGTAGAGTCGAGTTAGAGATTGAGAGTAAAAGAGTTTAATTTACAGATTTGTATCGATTTATGTTTCATAGATTATGATACATGTTTTATAAATGTTATCCGCTTCGTATATGTTTATATGAAATGCATGTATACGTTGTTTATACTGGGATATATTTCTCACCGGAGTTATCTGGCTGTTGTTGTGTTTGTATGTGTACATGTGTTGTCACTTTGATTGTTGCACTCCCAAGAGCAGGTTGTCCACAAGTAGTATAATTCGGTGAGTCCGATATCGTATCCACAGGGAAGCTAAGGTAATTACAAGTCCGCTACAATGTCTTTTTGTTTTGTTTTTTTTGTTTCTTTTTAATTTTAATTGTTTGATTTTTTAATTGGTAAATTTTAATTGTTCAAATTTTAATTTAAGTAGTTGAGATTAAAGGATCCACTCTTGGTATTTTAATAATGTTAACATTAACGAACAATATTGAAATCCACTTAATAAAATGGTTCCAATATATTAAATAATCATATTTATATTATGTTATAAATTATTATCTTATAAGTATATAATATATACCAAAACTTATAAATGTGGTCAAGTATTTATTGTGCTATATATATTTGTAAACACTAAATCAAGGTTCCCACTTTAAATGGTTGGTAAAACCAAACTAACATTTAATTGGTTCCAAGAATTTAGTGTAACATATAGCAACAATAAATCAAAACTCCCAATTATAAGTAAGGTATAAAAATGTTTAAAAAAATTAATATAACATAAACAATAAATAAAGATTAAATAATATAAAACATAGATTCTTATCTTTTAATAACCTTACTATCATGCCAAGAGTTTCACCTTATCATCTCAACTTTAAGAAGTTAGCTATTCATTATTCAAAGTGTAAAACTTTGAATATGAAATTAACATGCTAATTGTATTTAAATGAAGAAATAAAGGAAAAATATAAAGAGAATATTATGAACTCAAAGGTTTGTTCATAGAATGAGGGATATCCCAATACATTACAATGCACCCCTATTTATAGCCAAATTTGGGGAGACAACCACAAATAAAATATTATTTTTTTACACATAAGTCTTCATTGGTGTTCCAAGATATTATATTATATTACACATTATTTTTGAAAATCTTCTTTTCCGAATTTGCTTCTTCTCATAAAAAGAAACATGTGGATAATTGAGTTGTCTAGTTGTGGTATTTTTTTCAAACCATCTGACCAAGTAATTTGTGAGATATGGTCAAAATACTAGAACATGGTAAAACTAACACTCCTTTGGTAACTTTATTTGTTGCTTAATTTGATCCCAATTGTGAGAGGATTTTTATCTCATTCTTGTCAACAATATTGTAGATATTATAATCAACTTTCTACAGGTCCAAGAATCATCTTAATCCCGTTTGCAACGCCATGTTTATTCTTGTTTTATCGAACCTGTAAAAAATAGTAAAAACTTGTAATTACACAACAACTTATATTTTATACAATTTATTATAAAACATATAATATTTAAACATTTAATAAAACAAAAACTATATATTTATATTATAAAACATTTAATTAATGTATAATTTTTTATGTTTATCAACATGACAGCAGGTGGGCCAAGATCAGGGTCGAGAAGAGGACGACAGATCGAGATTAGAGTGGTGATCCGGGCCTAGAAGTAGAACTATTTTTTTATTACTTGAGATGTAGTTGATGAACATTAGTCTGTTACTTTACTTTGATCATGTGTAGTTATGATACTTGATCTTGTAATTAAATAAATAGAACATGACTTGTCGTAGTCTTTTGTACACTTGTTTATTAGATGTACAATTTAAAAAAAAAATTTCGAGCTAGTTTATATTAATTGTTCCAATTATCCCAAGAATGATTAAGAAATGAGTTAGCGTCCGGGTCCCCACAACAGGTGGTATCAGAGCAGTAGGTTCTTGAGACTCAGATATAACTAGAACTGTAGATTGACATAGAAGTATGTGAGCGGGGTAGATTAAGTTTCCTTTCTTGCTTCTCAGATATGAAAGCATGTTTTATTGCTTTAAAAAATACATGTTACTTGATTATCTGATTTGATTGGAAACATGTACTATTGCAAATTAATCCGAACACCTTTTCTTGATCAGAGGTATGATGATCAGAGGAGGACTGAGACAGATTTGTCAGATTTGATTACTAACCATTTTGATAATCAGATATGCTTTTGAAAAGAACTGAGACGTCTATCGATTGCGAGAGCTGGATTGATGATATTGAGATGTTATTTGATTCACTTGACTATATAGATGAGCGTAGAGTCAAACTGATTGGGAACCAGTTACACGAGGTTGCGACGATGTAATGCCCGAAATTCTAGTTGATACTTGTGAATTGTTATGTATTATGACTAAAGGCGATGGAAGAACAGACGTGGAGAAGCGACGTTGCAAATTGAGTTTAATAGCAAAGAACGACCGCACCCGCGCTACCATTTTCAACCGCACCCGCGGTAGGTGGACAGTAAGGTATGATTTTGGTTACAGAAGACACCGCTCCCGCGGTCCAAGACTGAGCGCACCTGCGGTCGACGATTTTAGAATTTTGGATGGGATGCCGTGAGCTGAGCGCACCCGCGGTGAAAAGCTACCGCACTCGCGGTGCGACGTGTTGAGTGAAAAATAAAACATGTGTCCTTGCCATGCATTTAACATGTATGTGTCTTCATTTCCTCACTATTCCAGCATTAGAACCGAGAGCAATTCCAGAAAAGGTGCAAGGTTTCTTCCTAGCTTAAATTGTTGGTTTTGCAAGATCCAACCAACCGAAATTGAATCTGAGTTTAGATTCTTGCTCCTCTTGACAAGGGCTTCGAAAGGGTATATGTTTTAATGTTTTCCAGCATGTTTTGATATTCATGTGTTGAAGGAATTCATATATGCTTGATAGTAGATGTTGTTGAGATGATGGAACACATGTATGTACTACCGGATTGAACACCGGATAGGATATGACATTATTGTGAAAGTCCAGCAGGTATTGAGTAAAGATTATGCAAATATCAGCATGGTAAATTATGTTCTTGAGGAGTATGACTTGTCGAGATTATATTCAAATAGATATGTGAGTTATTGTCATTGATTAATGTTGTTTGAATTGATCGGTATCGCAAGATTACCCCGTTATGCCGTCGAATCGTATTGAGATTGATTATTGCTTCGTATATGTGTTGATTTGAGTTAGAGATTGATAGAATGCATCTTGAATATATCATTTCAGAGTTGATATTGACAGATTCGACATCGAGACTTCGACTACGACAAAGACTGTGCAACGAAAGGTATAATTCATGTTGATTCGGGAAGATATAACTCGAATTAGATCTGATTTGAGTTTCCCAAAATCACATACTAGATTGTTACCTTTTTATATGTTGATGCTTTGTTTATAGATTTATATTCAAGCATTTAAGATAGGAGAGTCATTGGCAGACTTGCCAAGCTAGACGTTCGGTGATATCGACGCATAGGAGCAGATTTC
>NC_133312.1:13178766-13180152 GCF_012295235.1 Primulina huaijiensis
AGAGTAACTAGTTGTTGTATTAGACATGTATTAATACTTTTTAATACTAGTTTGATTGTATGAATGAAAGAAGACATGTATTTGCTTTTAAATGAAATACAATAAATCTTATGTATGTGTAGTATGTTAAAAGCAAAAATTTTGACCCACATTTTCTAGCAAAGATCCATTTAATCCCAATGATAATCGAGTTAGAGCCCGGGTCCCCACAGACGAGTTGGTAGCTCACAACCAAGAGTAACTAGTTGTTGTATTAGACATGTATTAATACTTTTTACTACTAGTTTGATTGTATGAATGAAACAAGACATGTATTTGCTTTTAAATGAAATACAATAAATTTTATGTATGTGTAGTATGTTAAAAGCAAAAATTTTGACCCACATTTTCTAGCAAAGATCCATTTAATCCCAATGATAATCGAGTTAGAGCCCGGGTCCCCACAGACGAATTGGTGGCTCGAATGACCCTATGGATGTTACTGCAACCCCGATGGAGACTCTGCTGAAACGGTTTCAGTCGTTCCGACCACCGACATTGAAGGGTACGGAAAATTCAGTTGAGTGTGAAAGCTGGTTAGATGACGTTGAGATGTTATTTGAGTCCCTTGATTATACTGATGAGCGGCGAGTGAAGTTGATTGGGCACCAATTGCAAGAGGTTGCCAAGAACTGGTGGATTACCACGAAGAGAGCCTTGGCGCATCGTGGTACAGAGGTCACTTGGAAGGTGTTCAAGACAGAGTTCTATCAGCGATTCTTTCCCGTCTCCTACCGAAAGGACAAAGGAGCTGAATTTGCCAACCTGAGACAGGGACAGCTGAACATCGAAGAATATCGCTAAGTTCTCCACCTTGCTCCGATTTTCTCCCCACATTTCTGGGAATGACGAGGCCGTTGCGGATCAGTTTATCAATGGCCTGAATCCGGAGATATTCACCTTGGTGAACACGGGACGACCCAACACTTTTTCTGATGCCTTGAACAGGGCGAAGGGAGCAGAAGCCGGGTTGCTTAGGCAACGAAGCACTTCTTATACCACTCAGACTCCTAGACCACCCAAGCCCTCGGGTCAGTATCAGCAACCACCTCCCAGATTCGAGAGTGGTGGTAGCAGCAGCGGGAGGAAAGACAGTTTGAAAGTGAGGGGGAAGCAGTTCAAGAAATCAGAGAGCAGTTTGTCGAGCTCCAGTGGGCCGAGACAGACAAGGTCGGGCCAGAGATCAGAGTATACAGGGATTTACTGTAGTTCCTGTGGAGGTAGACATGCCACCGAGCAGTGTCAGGGCGTGATGGGTCGCTGCAACATTTGCAGACAGCAGGGCCACTTCACCAAGGTCTATCCACAGAGAGGTGCACAGCAGATTCAGAGTGTAGGAGCATCTGG
>NC_133312.1:13180252-13298237 GCF_012295235.1 Primulina huaijiensis
AATATGGATTTTCTTGTTTATTTAGCAAAGGTGTTTGCAACATTTTTAAGAATGAATGTTTAATTGGTACTGGAGAACTTGAAAACAATCTCTACAACTTAAAATTGAAAGATATTCCACTAAACAATGTCCAAGCAATAACAACAACAAGCAAGAGAAAACAAGATACTCTAAATTCGGCACAATTATGGAATGCTCGATTAGGACATATTTCCCTAAGAAGGATGAACAAGTTAGTGGGAGTGGGCGTGTTTGATATGTCTGATATTAATGCTCTCACGACTTGTGAATCCTGTCTGAAAGGAAAGATGACCAAAATTCCCTTTAAGGGCCATGTGGAGCGAGCCAAAGGGTTATTGGATTTGATCCATACCGATATGTGCGGTCCGCTTAGCATTACCACTAAGCATGGACATGCCTACTTCATCACCTTTACCGATGACTTTTCGAGGTATGGGTATGTGTATTTGATGAAATACAAGTCTGAAGCCTTTGAAAGGTTCAAAGAATTCAGAAGTGAAGTAGAGAAACAATTGGGACGAAGCATCAAGACACTTCGATCGGATCGAGGTGGTGAGTACTTGAGTGCCGAGTTCCAAGAGTATCTTAGGGAGAATGGGATTCTCTCGCAGTGGACTCCGCCCGCTACACCGCAGTTGAATGGTGTTTCAGAGCGTCGTAACCGAACTTTGATGAACATGGTTCAGTCTATGATGGGGTTTACGGAGTTGCCGCCATCTTTTTGGGGATATGGGCTTGAGACAGCGGCACTGTTCTTGAACAATGTCCATTCAAAGGCAGTTGATAAGACAACATATGAGATATGGATGGGTAAGCCTCCCAAATATTCTTATCTTGGAATATGAGGGTGCCCTGCTTATGTGAAGCAGGTAGTGGGAGATAAATTGGATAGTCGATCCATTTTATGTTACTTTGTGGAATATCAAAGGAATTCAGTTGGATATTATTTCTATCATCCCCAAGAAACCAAGGTGTTTGTTTCTAGGAATGCAACCTTTTTGGAAAAGGAATTTCTATTGGATAGAAAAGGGGAGATGATAGAACTAAAAGAGGTTCGAGAGACACCCACAATTGTAAAACCCACACCCGAAGAGCCAAGAAAGGAGATACAAGCTCCTAGAAGATCCGAGAGAGTCTCGAGACCACCTATGAGGTATGGTCTGCTTCTTGAAGAGGGCCATGATGAGCCTATCCATGGATGTGATCCAAGGACCTTCAAGGAAGCGTTATCTGATGCCGATTCTTCCAAGTGGCCAGAAGCAATGGAATCTGAGATGAATTCCATGCATTCGAACCAAGTGTGGAACCTTGTGGATCCACCTGAGGGAACTGTTCCCATATGGTGTAAATGGATTTACAAGAGGAAACTTGCGGCGGATGGGAAGGTATTGATCTTTGAAGCGCGATTGGTGGCAAAAGGATATACTCAAAGAGAAGGAGTTGACTTTGAAGAAACCTTTTCTCCAGTTGCAATGTTCAAGTCGATAAGAATATTGCTAGCCATAGCTGCATGGTATGACTATGAGATATGGCAGATGGATGTCAAGACAGCCTTTCTTAATGGAGATATTAAGGAAGAGATTTACATGTCTCAACCTGAAGGGTTTACATCTATCGGAAGTGAGCATATGGTATGCAAACTTCAGAGATCTATTTATGTTCTAAAGCAGGCATCTAGTAGTTGGAACCTCAGATTCGACAGTACAATCAAAGAGTTTGGTTTTACTAAGAACCCTGAGGAACCCTGTGTGTATAAGAAGGTCAGTGGGAGTGCTGTGACATTCCTGGTGCTTTATGTTGATGACATTCTAATCATTGGGAATGATGTAGGAATGTTGCAATCAACTAAGATATGGTTAGCGAGTAAGTTCTCGATGCAGGACTTGGGTGAAGCATCTTTTGTATTTGGAATACAGATCTATAGAGATAGATCAAAAAGATTGCTTGGTCTCACCCAATCCACATACATTGATACAATCGTGAAGCGGTTCTCGATGGATGAGTCCAAGAGAGGACATCTACCAATGTGTCATGGGGTGTCCCTATCCAAGTCTATGTCTCCCAAGATTGATGCAGAGATAGCGGCGATGACAAGCATTTCTTATGCATCTGCGATTGGTAGCATCATGTATGGGATGATATCTACACGTCCTGACGTGGCTTTTGCACTAAGTGTAGTGAGTAGATATCAATCGAACCCTGGTCTTCCACATTGGAAAGCTGTGAAAGACATCCTCAAGTATTTGAGAAGGACCAATAAGTTGTTCTTGGTCTATGGGGGTGGAGAACTGAAATTGGAAGGCTATACCGACTCTAGCTTCCAAAGCGACATCGATGACTCGAAGTCAACCTCTGGGTTCATATTCATGCTCAATGGTGCTGCTGCCTCTTGGAAGAGTTCCAAGCAAGACAATACAGCGGATTCCACCACTAAGGCAGAATATATTGCTGCATCAGCTGCAGCAAAGGAGGCTGTTTGGATAAGGAATTTCGTCCAAGAGTTGGGCGTCATTCCTAATGGAGTTGCTCCTGTCCCGGTGTTTTGTGATAACACGGGAGCCATTGCTCAAGCAAAGGAGCCCAGGTCTCATCAGAAGTCCAAACATGTATTGAGAAAGTACCACATCCTCCGAGAGATTGTGGAAAGAGGAGAAGTGTCGATTGACAAAGTCGGCTCCGCAGATAATGTTGCTGATCCGCTAACTAAGCCTTTACCTGGACCATTATTCGAGAAGCATCGCGAATCGATGGGTTTAAAGCATATGGGTAGTTGGCTCTAGTGCAAGTGGGAGATTGTTAGAGTAGGTGCACGTCGAGCCAAGTGTTGGCCGAGTGTTCACAATGAAACTCCATGTATAAACAGTCTTTAATTTAATAATATTTGAAATTATTGTTTTGGCACTTCTTTATCTGTATACCCATGCGAGTTGCATAGATAAAGTCCTTGAATATACAAATAGTAGAAAGAATATGAGATGCTCATATGATGAGTATCATGAAACTCATATTTGCAATACTGTATATTCTAAAAGTTCCTAGTCGATTCAGCCGCCGTTAAGAAGGATATAGGCCACTCGAGTTCGAGACTATTATCTGCGATGTGAGTACCATGTTTCATTGGTAGGGGACATTGTGATTTCCAAGCTTGCAGATAGGTGCTCCTGGTAGAGTGCACTGAACAACCCTCCATAAAGGACTTTCCAAGTGGTTCTTACTTATCGAGTGGAAACGTCCTAGTTTATGGTTGTACACCATTAGTCCTTATGATCCGGGACAACATTGAGACTCTATATGCTAGCGTTTCACTTTGACTTGTTTACCGACTCTCATGGGGTCATCAGGTGGCAAGGTTGGGTGTTCAGTCGAAACATATAGGAGTCGATGCATTGTAGTCGGGGATTCACCGCTTAGCGTCGGGTATGGATATCCTATGTGATCTTATGTGTATGTAGTTTGAAATCTCTGATAAGAGTATGGTGGTAATTATGAAAGGGGTTTCATAGATTACACCATCGATGCAACTACGACATGACACATAGTATCGATTCATTGACAACACTCGATATGCCAATGGTTGTCGAATCGGTCAGGATATATGAGTTGAAGGGACCGTACTGTACGCTAACCATAATAGAATGGTTCTTGCAGGCACTATCATTTGATACCTATGGAATCATGTAAGCGATGATGCTAGGCGTTTAACATGATTGGTTGGGTACTATCAGACTTGAGTTCTGACGTTCTTGTTATCAAGGAGTTGATAAGTAAGAATGGAGCAATTGGGGTATGCTCAAATAAGGACATGTTTAGTCCGAATCACATGGAGATGTGAACCCACGGCTAGTTGTATCAATGAACTATTGAGGGTCACACAAGTGCTAACTTTCTAGATCCCGTTGAGAAGTAAAATAGTTCAATGTGTTGAACGGCTTATAAAGGAGTTTATAAGCGTAAGGAAAAATAGAAGAATGACTTCTATAAGGAGAATGTAACTTTTAATTTATGAATGTGTTCCTACATTAAAAGTTGGTCAAACAAATAATGTATTTGAAAATTGTGATTTTCATAAACATTATTATGTACTAAATTAAATTAATTCAAGTGTTGAATTAATTAAACACTAGTGGACCTATTAGAGTCCAAATAATTAAATTAATTCAAGTGTTGGATTAATTAAATTACATTGGACCTTGTAGAGCCCAATTAGAAATAATTATTTAACTAGTGGGCTTGAGTAAATTCAAGTATAGTTTAAATGGTCTCAAATGTGTTTGAGATATTTAAATAAAAGTCCATGGGCTTTGTAATTGTTACAAACCCAAATAGATTGCATGCATGGGAGATGAAAGGGTGTGAGACAACTTTTTGTATAACCAAGGTATGGCAAGCACATGCTTAACTCAACTTTTTCAAGGACCTAGAAAAGTCTTCCAACCTCATTCTACACACCTTGATGGCCGAAACTTTCTTCAAAAATTCTCTCCAATTTTTTCTCTTCATTTTGGTTGAGGAAAATATACTCTTCTCAATGAAAAATACTCTAATTTTTCTAGTGCAAAATTAGAGTGGTTCTAATTTGTTAGTGGTGGACCTAATCTGAAGAAAGGAGTCCAAGAACAAGGAAGCTTGAAGATTTGCCTTGCCATTCAAGAGCTTAGTTGTATATCAACTAAGTTGGAGCCAACATCAATCTTTTAAGAGTGATAGGTATTTTTCTTAAACACACTATGCATGTCATTTTTGTGTTTCGTATTTTCTACACATTTTAGTAAAGGTGTTCGAATTTTTGCCCTTGAAAATATGATTTTCGAAAATTTTAACTTCCGTTGCGCATTTGAACACCCGTAACCGATCCCCTTTCTTGTGCATTATTTTCACCTCTAAACTATGATAAGTTTAGCAAAAAATAATCACAATGAACTAATCGAAAACTCGAATGAACCTTCGAAGAATAAGTCTATGATAATCCACACAAGAACGATCGACAAACGCCACAAAGTTAAAAACTTTGATAAGTTTTATTTGAAGAACAAAGCAGGAGCCTTGAAAAAGTTGAGAGAAAAACTCTAAAACTTTAATAAATTATCAATATTAATAATCTGAATTGTGTGTCAAAATTTATCACTAATATGTTTACTTATCCCCAAAGATATCAAATCTAGTTACCAAACAAATTAAAGCTCTAAAGAAGGAAAAAATTCTCGCCAAACCGCCTGGTACACGGACCCCGTGTAGAGGTCCGGAAGGGGGTTCGTGTAGGCACTGGAATTCTCCATCTCGGATGTATAGGACACGGACCCCGTGTACGGGTCCGTGCTCGGGTCCGTGTACCCTCAGTCGTTCAAAAAATGCTTTAATAACGTTCCATTGGCCTCCAAACGTACTCCCATGCATCACGACTCTTTCTTGCTTGCTCATGCTTCCCGCAAATCGCTAAGGCGCAAGCTTCCAATTCATCCTCTACTTGATTGTGATGCAACCCGAACCCCTCGAGCCTTGTTTTCAAGCTCTCATTGGTTGAATGAAGGGCAACATTCAACATCTTTAATCGTCTTCTCGGGATTGGTTCTTGGAACGCATAGTGGCTGGCAAGATTCATATCATACTCCCTTTCTTTAAAAAGATTTGTCCTCAAATCTTGTCTTTCATGATAGATAGGAAGATCAATACATTTCATGCTTTTTCCACAATCCTGCAAGTAGAGCTTAGCAAAGCTCGAGATCGAACCGACTATTTCATTAAAATAAAATAAACCAACTTTGCACAGATGTACATGAAGTTGTTTATTCAAAAAAAAGAGTCGCTAATCCTCACTCTTTTGGGCCATACATATAATTTCTTTTTTTTTGTTTGGCCACTTTTTCACACAACTCTTTTTGTTCTTCAATGGCCATCCCACCTTTTTTATCACTCTCTTTTTCAACCATCTCATTTTCTTTTTCTCTCAACTCATAACAAATTGATTCACCAATACATATTACATTCGTAGGCAGTTGAGCAAAAGAAACAACTTGCACATCATCACAAGCAGGCAACAACTTCTCACTATCAACACAAACATCCCTACTTTCATCCTTTATGACACACATCGGTGAAACTTCCACATCACATAACAACTCACCCTCCACAGCACAACACTCAATACTCACATGAGACACAATTGGAGTATCAAACTCAACATTCAAATCATCCACAAGTTTGGCTTCAAGGTTAAAAGTGGAATCCACTACCTTCACATCCTCATTTGGACAATGATGAAAATCCTGTCCTACCTCTAGACACCACAAACATCGAATATCAGAAATACAATTATGTGAGAATTGCGATGTACCTTGATATCCACGTTTTGAACTCCTCGCTGGTGTTGCCATGCTTCTCTCCTCTTTACTCATCCTTCCAGTCTCATCCACTCGCCCACACCTTTCACGCAAAGGTTTTAATTCTTCCTCCATATTTTTCCCAAATTCAACCAACAACGACTGAAATTGACTATCAAGCATATTGTACCCCTTTGTTTTGTTTTGTTTTTTTGTATACAAACTAGACTTACTTTTTTTTTTGGTCGAGATTCTCCTTTTTTTTTCAATATCAGATCTATCAACGACTAAACTAGATCCACCATGAAAAATTCAAAGAAGTGCAGGACTTTCGAAAATTTCATGAACAATAAATTCGATGAATAGTAAAATCCGTGAACAGTATTTTCACGAACTAGACTCGTGAACAGTGAAAAATCGTGAACAGTATTTCGGGTGAACAGTAACTCGCGTGAATAGTAAATCCAAAAATTGAACGGGTGCGAATAACACTCACTTGAATCAATCAAAACTGGCTCTGATACCAAATAATATGAATCCACGTGCGTAAGAAAGCAAACACGATTAAATATGAATTGCGCCCTCAATTCAATTAAGAACAAGGAATTCGTGTTGTTGTCCCGATCTTTTGAATCAAGTGTGTGCGTGATTTCACCTCTAAACTATGATAATTTTAGCAACAAATAATCACAATGAAACAATCGAAAACTCGAACGAACCTTCAAAGAACAAGTCTACGACAATCAGCACAAGAACGATCGACAAACACTACAAAGTTCAAAACTTTGATAAGTTTGATTTGAAAAACAAAGAAAGAGCCTTGAAAAAGTTGAGAGAAAAACTCTAAAATTTTGATAAAATATCAATAATAATAATCTGAATTGTGTGTCAAAATCCGTCCCTAATATGTTTACTTATCCCCAAAGATATCAAATCTAGTTACCAAACAAATTAAAACTCCAAAGAAGGAAAAAATTCTCGCCAAACCGTCTGGTACACGGACACCGTGTAGAGGTCCGGAAAGGGGTCCGTGTAGCCTCAGTCGTTCAAAAAATGCTTGAATAATGTTCCTTTGGCCTCCAAACGTACTCCCATGCATCACGACCCCTTCTTGCTTGCTAATGCTTCCCGCAACGCGCTAAGGCGCAAGCTTCCAATTTCATACTCTACTTGATTGTGATGCAACCCGAACCCCTCGAGCCTTGTTTCCAAGCTCTCATTGGTTGAATGAAGGGCAACATTCAACATCTTCAATCGTCTTCTCGTGATTGGTTCTTGGAACGCATAATGGCTGGCTAGATTCATATCAGCGAATAATTGGTAGTAGAATGCACGCTACGATAATAAGCAAACTCAACAAATGGTAAATATTCTTCGCAATTCTTTAAGTTCTTTTTAATGATAGAACGCAAAGTGTTGCTAAAGTTCTATTAACAACTTCAGTTTGTCCATCCGTTTGACGATGACACGTAGTAGAAAATAACAATTTTTTGCCAAGTTTAGCACAAAAAGTTTTCCAAAAATAACTCAAGAATTTAACATCATAGTCAGAAACAATAGTCCTAGGCATACCATGCAACTTAACGACTTCTCTAAAGAACAAATCCACAATGTTAGAAGCATCATTAGTTTTGTGACAATCAATAAAATGTGTCATCTTAGAAAATCTATGATACGAATCTGATCGGGCGTGGCGTGCAAATGGTTGGAAGAAGAATTAAGAAGCATTGTTGTCTCGGAATATCAATCTTAATGATGACTAATCAATCATATTCATGCAAATGGTGGAGTTCAACAAAGAATATAATGAAGGAGTGATGCGAACACGGGTGGTCAAGCTCCAAGGAAAGCGTGGGATCCTTTAGAGTTGCCGGAGGGACCAATCACGAGAGGACAGCTAAAGAAATTCAAAGAGGCACTACAAGGGCTTATGAGCAATAAAGAAGGACTTACAAGCAAGGTGCAGAGTGCTGAAGGGTTCGTGATGCATGGGAGTAACTTTGGGAGTCATAAGAACACCATTCAAGTGATGAACGAAGAAAACATCCAGAATGACCCGCGCCCGAGCGGTAAAATACTACCGCCCGAGCGCCAAACGTACTGACCAAGAGGTGATTTCCAGAACACTCGGCGCTCGAGCGGTCATTTTCTACTGCCCGAGCGCGAATAGCCAGAAGACCTGGAGCTCGAGCGGGCAAATTCTGCCGCCCGAGCGCGCCTGCTGCGAGAAGAAAATCTAGTTTCCTTGTTAAGAATCCTAATTATCTTGGTAACTTGATTTTGAGTATCTTTTAGATTTTACACAATATTATGGACGAAAATTGGAACATTATAGAGATTATTATTGAGTTTATCAAAGTTTCTGAGTTTTCTCTCAATTTTTCAAGGCTTTAGCTTTGTTTTCAAAAACCAAACTTATCAAAGTTTAACTTTGTGGCGTTTGTGGATCGTGTCTTGCGCGGATTGTCAAAGACGAGTTCTTTGAAGGTTCGATTAAGTTTCGATTGTTTTTTTTGTGATTGGTTATTATTAAACCGCGTCGTTTAGGGGTGAATATCACGTAATTCCTTGAATCAAAAGATCGGGACATCGTAACAACGATCCTTGTTCGTTATAGAAGTGAGGACGCGATTCATATTTAATCTCGTTTGCTTTTCATCGTACGAGGATTCATATCAAGGAGTCCCGAGCAACCAAGAATGTGAGTGCAAAATGGCCCGAGAGGACAGCGATCCTCGCGCACATGCGCGATATATGACGCACATATGCGCGGCGCAGGATTTTCAAAGGGGCAGAACAGAAGACTTTGCGCATATGCGCGGAATTGGGTCGCGCATATGCACGCGGTGCAAATGCGAAGACAGTGACTTCCGCGCATATGCGCGCAGCGCAATTTAAGAATTATTTCCTTCCTATTTTTTAGTCCTATTTGTTTTGGTAATTAGATTTTCATATCTTTCTAATTTTGTAACAATATATGGACGAAAATTTCATCATTGTAAAGACAATAGAGATTATTATTGATTGAATATCAAAGTTTTAGTGTTTTTCTCTCAACTTTTCAAAGCTTGGCTTTGTATACACCTTTTTGTGTTTCTCAAATCAAACTTATCAAAGTTTAACACTTTGTGGCGTTTGTCAATTGTTCTTCACTTAGATTGTCAAAGATGAGTTCTTTGAAGGTTTTCTTGAATTTCGATTGTTTATCTCGTTAACATTTGTTGCTAAATTCTTAGTAATTTAGAGGTGAATATTACACACTTACTTGTTCAAAAAGATCGGGACAACACAACCGTTTCTTTGTTTCATTGAATCGAGGGCGTGACTCCGTTCAACCCATGGTTCACTAAAGACGGGAAGTGGTGTATACAATCCATGTGGTTGTGTACTAGATTTAGCTTGCCTACAAGTTATGTACTTATCACATACTCATTCAACATCATGCTTCATATGTGGCCAATAGAAATGTTCATGTAAAGCATTCAATGTTTTTTCCACACCAAAGTGTCCCATCAAACCACCCCCATGTGCCTCCCTAACAAGTAACTCACGAATGGTTGATTTAGGGATGCACAACCTATCTTCTCTAAACAAGAAACCATTATGCACATAAAATTTTTCATGTGGACCATGCATACATGTTTCAAACACATCCTTAAAATCTTCATCTAACACATATAACTCTTTCACATGCTCAAACCCCAAAATTTTAGATTCCAAGGTAGAAAATAGTATGTACCATTGAGAAAGCGCATCGGCCACTACGTTTTCCTTACCTCGCTTATACTTGATCATGTAGGGGAATGTCTCCTCAAATGCCATCCACTTGGCATGTCTCTTGTTCAACTTCTGCTGCCCCTTAAGATGCTTTAAGGATTCATGATCTATATGAATCACAAACTCCCTAGGCCTCAAGTAGTGCTGCCACGTCTCTAGCGTCCTCACAAGTGCGTACAACTCCTTGTCATACGTGGAATAGTTCAACGCTGCGCCATTGAGTTCCTCACTAAAGTATGCCACCGACCGTCCCTCTTGCATCAAAACTCCGCCAATACCTACACCTAAAGCATCACATTAAATTTCAAATGTATTAGCAAAGTCAGGCAAAACTAGTAAAAGAGCATTAATTAATTTTTGCTTAATATGATTGAAAAACTTCTCTTGCTCCTCGCCCCAATGAAATAGAACGTTCTTCTTAATCACTGCCGTCATAGGCGCTGTCAATGTGCTAAAATCTTTGACAAACCTCCTATAGAAACTTGAAAGACTATGAAAGCTTCGAACTTGACCAACAGTAGTAGTCGTTGGCCAATCTCGAATAGAACTTTTTATATGAATCCACGTGCGTAAAAAAAGCAAACACGATTAAATATGAATCGCGCCCTCAATTCAATAACAAACAAGGAATTCATGTTGTTGTCCCGATCTTTTGAATCAAGTGTGTGCGTGATTTTCACCTCTGAACTACGATAAGTTTAGCAACAAATAATCACAATGAAACAATCGAAAACTCGAACGAACCTTCAAAGAACAAGTCTATGACAATCCTCACAAGAACGATCGACAAACGCCACAAAGTCAAAAACTTTGATAAGTTTGATTTGAAGAACAGAGCAAGAGCCTTAAAAAAGTTGAGAGAAAAACTCTAAAACTTTGATAAAATATCAATAATTATCTGAATTGTGTCAAAATTTCGTCCATAATATGTTTACTTATCCAAAAGATAACAACATCTAGTTGCCAAAATAATTAAAACTCTAAAGAAGGAAAAAATTCTGGCCCAAACGTAAAGGACACGGACCCCGTGTAGTGGTCCGGAAGGGGGTCTGTGTAGGCACTGGAATCTCCATTTCGGATGTATCGGACACGGACCCCGTGTACAGGTCCGTGCTCGTGTCCGTGTACACACTGGATTTCTTCATTCTCGGTTGTAATGGACACGGACCCCGTGTACAGGTCCGTGTAGGCTCGGTCTATCAAAAGAGACTTGAATACTGTTCATTTGACCTCCAAACGTACTCCCATGCATCACAACCCCTACTTGCTTGCTCAGGACTCCCTGTAGTGCCTCCTTGAACTTCTTCAGTCTTCCTCTTGTGATTGGTCCATCCGGCAACTCCAAAGGATCCCATGCTTTCCTTGGCACTTGACCACCCGTGCTTGCATCATCCTCCCCTTCTTGAAAATAATTTGTCCTCAAATCTTCTTCATCACCTACATCAAACAACGACAAATCACTAACACTGAAAGTGGAACTCACATTGTACTCACCTGGTAGATCGAGTTTGTAGGCGTTGTCATTGATCCCTTCTGGAATTTGAAATGGTCCATCGCCCCTAGGTAGTAGCTTTGAACGACGCTTCTCGAGGAACCTTTCCTTCCGCAAGTGGAGCCACACCCAATCACCTTTCTCAAAGACAACCTTCTTCTTCCCCTTGTTGGCTTGTTTGGCATATTGCTCATTCTTCTTCTCTATGTTGGCCTTGGCCTTTTCATGCAAACCCCTAACAAATTCAGCCTTCTATTTGCCATCCAAGTTTAACATTTCCCTCACAGGTAAAGACATCAAATCCAACGGAGTCAAAGGATTAAAACCATAACAAATTTCAAATGGCGAGTAATTGGTAGTAGAATGCACGCAACGATTATAAGTAAACTCAACAAATGGTAAACATTCTTCTCAATTCACTAAGTTCTTTTTAAGAATAGCACGCAAAAGTGTTCCTAAAGTTCTATTGACAACTTCAGTTTGTCCATCCGTTTGAGGATGACACGTAGTAGAAAACAACAATTTTGTGCCCAGTTTAGCCCACAACGTTTTCTAAAAGTAACTCAAAAACTTAACATCACGGTCAGAAACAATAGTCCTAGGCATGCCATGCAACCTAACGACTTCTCCAAAGAATAAGTCCGCAATGTTAGAAGAATCATCAGTTTCATGATAAGCTATAAAATGTGCCATCTTCGAAAATCTATCAACAACAACAAATATTGAATCCCTCCCCTTCTTTGTCCTAGGCAACCCCAAAACAAAGTACATAGAAATATCAATCCAAGGTTCACTAGGGAAGGGAAGTGGTGTATACAATCCATGTGGTTGTGTCCTAGACTTAGCTTGCCTTCAAGTTATGCACTTATCACACACACGCTAAACATCACGTTTCATATGTGGCCAATAAAAATGTTCATGCAGAGCACTCAAGGTTTTTGCCACACCAAAGTGTCCCATCAAACCACCCCCATGTGCCTCCCTAACAAGTAATTCATGAATTGAAGATTTTGAAATGCACAACCTATCTTCTCTAAATAAGAAACCATGATGCAAATAAAATTTGTCATGTGGACCATGCATACAAGTTTCAAACACTCTTAAAATTCTCATCTAGCACATACAACTCTTTCACATGCTCAAAACCCAAAATCTTAGATTCCAAGGTAGAGATTAGTACGTACCTCCGTGATAGTGCGTCGGCCACTACATTCTCCTTACCTTGTTTGCACTTGATTACATAGGGGAATGTCTCTATTAATGCCACCCACTTGGCATGCTGCTTGTTCAGCTTTTGTTGCCCCTTAAGGTGCTTTAGGGATTCATGATCCATATGAATCACAAACTCCTTAGGCCTCAAGTAGTGCTGCCACGTCTCTAGAGTCCTCACAAGTGCGTAGAACTCCTTATCATACGTGGGATAGTTCAGGACGGCTGTGGGGACCCGGACGCTAATCATCTTCTTAATCGTCACTGGGATAAATGGATCAAATTAATTTTTCTGGGTCTAAATTTTTTTTTATATAGTGCGGAACGTAATGGAATTCATCTAATATACATATCAGTATAACATTACAAGTCTTGTACAACATACTACCATTTAAAACTCAGGTTCAACAACTAATTATCAAGTGTTCAAACCTTATTTAAATCAATGTCCGTAGTCTCCACTCTAATCACTATCTCTCCTCATCTCCTCGACCCTGATCCGGTCCCACCTATTGCCATGCACACATACAAACACGACAACAGCCGGATAATTCCGGTGAGAAATACATCCCAGTATAAATCAACAAAACATGCAATCATATAATCGATAAAAACGAATGAAATAGATATCAAGAACATATATCAAATCTGAACACATGAATCAATATAAACCTGTAAATAAACTCGTGACTCCACATCTCAGACTAGACTCATTCCTAGTCTAGGGATCTCGGTTTTCAAGACGTTGGCATACTATATCGAATCTCAGCAATAGAAGTAACTCCACTCCTAAGCAAACAGCGATATAAACCAAACATCCAGTGTCTTGACCTATCCGTCAAGGACTTTGGCACATCCGCCAATTACTCCTCTGTGACAATGTGCAATGAGTGACTACTCTATCACAATCTGGCACCTCTGTCACAAGACCAACCGTCTAAATCATGCGTTCTATAAATCAATAGAACAAGCAATCAATGCAATAAATTCAAATAACTGAAAACAATAGCAAATAAGTATGTGGTTTAGGGAAACTCAAGTTCTAACTCACTTGAGTCATTCTTCCCGGTTTAAAATTGATTTATACCTTTCTTTCGTAATCTAGGTCTGAAGAATTGGAAGTTCTGAATTCAAGACTGTCTTTGTCAATCTGAAATGACATTCGAGAAGTACCATATCAATATACAACTCAAATCACGACATGATTGATCAATCTCAATCTTATCAAATTCTGACGGAATAACGGTACAATCTCGACATACCCTCGGCAACTCAATATCTCGAGATATCAATTACAATTCATAACCAACAGCCAATACAATCCATAATTAATCAATAATCGCAATTTCAATACCAAATTTGTATATCTCAATCATATCAATTCTGAAAATCATAACAATTGCATAAACAGTCTGTTTTTAAATCTGACTTCGAACATATGATTACTGATATCACCAGAACACATAATAATAATCAAATAACAATTCTTCCAAAATCATAATTTCAAATCATATCAGAAATCAATAGAACTTACGTCCTGTAGTAGCTGTCGACGAGAGAAGCACAGAATTGTGTTCGGATCTGATGTGAATCCACGTACGAATAAAAGCAATCACGATTAAATATGAATCGCACCCTCAATTTAATATCGAACAAGGAATTCGTGTTGTCCCGATCTTTTGAATCAAGTGTGTGTGTTGTGATTTTCACCTCTAAACTATGAAAAGTTTAGCAACAAATAATCCCGAGATAAACAATCGAAAATTATGACGAACCTTCAAAGAACAAGTCTAAGACAATCCGCACAAGCACGATCGACAAACGTCACGAAGTTAAAACTTTGATAAGTTTGATTTTTGTTTACAATGCCAAAGCTTTGAAAAAGTTGAGAGAAAACTCAAAAACTTTTATAAAATATCAATGATAATTTGAAAAGTGTTTTATTTTTCGTCCATATATTGACTACAAATCAAAAGATATGATAAATCTAGTTACCTAACTAATTAAAACTCTAAAATAGGAAAAGATAATGTTTCTCGGAACAAGGCGCGCTCGAGCGCGAGATTCAACCGCTCGGGAGCGGAGTCTTCTGGACAGGTCGCGCTCGGGCGGTAATATTTTACCGCTCGGGCGCCGCTGCTTCTGGAGTTCACGTCCTGGACAGTATGTTTGGCGCTCGGGCGGTAAGATTCGGCCGCTCGGGCGCCGTGGTATCTGGACTCCTCTTGATTTAGCACTTGAATAACGTTCCTTTGGCTCCCAAACTTATTTCCATGCATTCGAACCCTTCAGCCCTTTGCACCTCGCTTGTAAGTCCTTCTTCCTTGCTCATAAGCCCCTGCAACGTCTCTTTAAACTTCTTCAGTCGTCCCCTCATGATTGGTCCCGCTGGTAACTCTAAGGGATCCCATGCTTTCCTTGGGACGTGCACATCCGTGTTCGCATCAGGATCTAAATTCGGATTACAGGTGCATGCAAAATCAAATATTTAAACTTGGAGAAACTTGGAGGAATTGCTGTGAATCTTTCGATTTTCTTCCATGAAAAGTCTTGGGGAAAGGATAACTTTATATATCACATGCATGACAAGTGTCCCACTCAAATTCCAATATTATCACTTTAGCCCCTGAATTCTTCACTATTTGCAATTCAACCCTCAATAACTCTTTTTAATTCCATTCAAATCCTAAGTAATTACACAAGCCATTAAATATAATTCATCATTCCAAAATTCGTAAATTAAATAATCTCGGATGAAAATGATAAAATCTCGAGCCTTACAATTCACCCCCTCTGAGGCATGATTTCGTCCTCGAAATCGCAGGCAATCAAATCACATAAGATAAGAAGATATAACAGAAGCTAAAATAAAATACTCACATCCGTGAAATAACTCTGGAAATTCCTGTCTCATATCTGATTCAGTCTCCCAGGTAGCTTCCTCAATGCCATGATGGCTCCACTGGACTTTCACAAGCGGAATAGTCTTCGTTCTGAGCTGCTTTTCTTTCTGATCAAGAATCTGAATAGGTTTCTCAACATAACTCAGACTTTCGTCAAGTTCGGCCTCGTGATTGAATAATATGAGAATCATCAGGGAGATATTTCTGCAACATAGATACATGAAAGACATCATGTATTACAGATAGAGAAGGCGGAAGACCAAGTCGATAAGCACGAGTAACAATCTTCTCTAAAATCTCATAAGGACCAATGTAACGAGGAGATAACTTCCCTCGTTTGCCAAATCTGATAACGCCTCTGAAAGGATAAATCTTCAGAAATACTCTTTCTCCTTGCTCAAATTCTAGAGGTCGACGTTGAATATTTGCATTTTTGGCCTGTCTGTCCTGAGCTGTCTTTATTCTCTTCTGAATCAACTTCACTTTCTCAGTCATATCTCTAATCATATCGGGTCCAAACTCATGTACCTCAGAGATATCATCCCAATAGAGAGGGGATCTACATTTCTTACCATACAACGCTTCAAACGGTGCCATCTCTATACTCTTCTGATAGCTGTTGTTATAAGAAAACTCACAAAGTGGCAAAGAATCTTGCCAACTAGTGCCAAAATCTAGCACTACAGCTCTAAGCATATCCTCCAATGACTGGATAGTCCTTTCTGACTGACCGTCTGTCTGAGGATGATATGCAGTACTCAAATGCAATGTAGTACCCAGAGCCTTCTGCAAACTGTGACAAAAGTGTGAAGTAAATCGAGGATCACGATCTGATACAATCGACTTCGGCACACCATGCAATCTGACCACTTCTGACATAAATCTCTGCCATCTGGTCATATCTGTACGGAATAAAACATGTTGATTTGGTAAATCTGACAATAACGACCCAAATCGCATCACAACCTCGGGAGGATCACGGTAACTGCGTCACAAAATCCATGGAAATGTGATCCTATTTCCATTCTGGAATCGATAAGCTATGCAGTAGACCTCCTGGTTTCTTCCTCTCTACTTTCACCTGTTGGCAATTCAAACATTTAGATACAAAATCTGTGACATCTGATTTCATCTGTTTCCACAAAAACTTTCTTTTCAAATCGTTATAAATTTTTTTGCCACCAGGATGAATGCTAAATCGACTGCTGTGCGCTTCGGTCAATATCTGCTGCCTCAACTCTGAAATATCAGGCACAACAATACGGTTATTCACATACAGTACATCATCACGAACTTGATATTCTGATTGACGACCTGATCTGACCATCAACATCGAGTTCTGAACATTCTGATCCACTTTCTGTGCTTCTTTTATTCTAACAATCAGTTCTGGCTCAGCTTGAATAGCATACAATCTCAAAGGTTGACAATCTGTCTCAAATACTAATTCAGAAAGACAACAATCTTCAATCAAATTTGAAACACCAATAGTCGATAAGGATAAAGAACATACCTTTCGACTCAGTGCATCAATTGCTGCATTCGACTTTCCCGGATAATATTTGATTTCACAATCAAAATCTTTCAACAAATCAAGCCATCTTCGTTGCCTCATATTCAATTCAGACTGTGAAAACAGATATTTCAAGCTTTTGTGATCAGAATAAATCTCAAACTTCTCACCGTTAAGGTAGTGTCGCCATATCTTCAGTGAAAATACAATAGCTGGCAATTCAAGATCATGTATTGGATAGAGAGTTTCATGTGGCTTCAACTGTCTCGAAGCATAGGCAATGACATGTCCCCGCTACATCAGAACACATCCCAATCCTCTATGAGAAGCATCACAATAGACGACAAAATCACCAGTACCTGATGAAATAGTCAAGATCGGAGCACTGGTCAGTCTTTTCTTCAACTCAAGAAAACTGGACGCACAGTCTTCAGACCATACAAATGGAGCGTTCTTCTGAGTCAATTGCGTAATCGGTTTAGCAATACTGGAGAAATCTTTAATGAATCGTCGATAATACCCTGCCAAACCCATAGAACTACGAATCTCTGGTACTGAAGTCGGTCTCGGCCAACTGATCACAGCCTCAACCTTGCTAGGATCAACAGAAATCCCATCTCCGGATATGATGAGACCTAGAAATACAACCTGTCTCAACAAGAATTCACATTTCGACAGTTTTGCATACAATTTCTCAGTTCTCAGAGTTCTCAACACAGTCCTCAAATGTTCAGCATGGTCAATCATATTATTCGAATATATCAAAATATCATCAATGAAAATAATCACGAAATCATCGAGATACTTCTGAAACACACGGTTCATCAGACCCATAAAAACAGCTGGAGCATTCGTCAAACCAAACAGCATGACAATAAACTCATCATGTCCATACCTGGTTCTGAACGCTGTCTTCGAGATATCAGAATCTCTGACTCTCAACTGATGGTATCCAGATCTCAGGTCGATATTGGAATAAACAGAAGAACCCTGCAACTGATCAAATAAATCATCAATACGAGGCAAAGGGTATTTATTCTTTACCGTAGCCTTGTTCAGTTGCCGATAGTCAATGTAAAGTCTAATTGACCCATCCTTCTTCCTCACAAATAACATTGGATCACCTCAAGGAGAAACACTCGGTCTAATGTATCCCTTGGCCAGTAAATCTTCTAACTGCTCCTTCAACTCTTTCAATTCAATAGGTGCCATTCTGTACGGAGCTCTAGAAATCAGAACTGTACCTGGTACCAATTCAATGCCGAAATCTATCTCTCGAATCGGAGGCAATCCCGGAATCTCATATGGAAAGACGTCAGCAAACTCACACACCACTGGCAAGTCAGCCAATGATGGGCTCGATTTCAGTACGTCAACTAAATAGACAAGGAATCCCTCTGCTTCTTTATGTAACAATCAAGTCATAGATAATGCAGATATCAAAGGAATTCTAGCTTTAGAACCCTTACCTGAGAATGTCCACTCATCAGCCATGTCAGGTCTGAATCTCACAATCTTATGGAAACAATCAACGGTAGCTCTGTACTTGGTTAGCATATCAATACCGATAATGTAGTCAAAATCAGACAACCCAAGTACAATGCAATCTAACTCAATCTCATGGTCATCATACCGCAGTATAAAGATCTAACAGATGTCACTGATATAAGACCTCTCCCCAAAGGTGAAGAGACAAATACTACAGTAGATAATGACTCAATAGGCAAGGAATGCATCAATACAAATCGCTCATATATGAATGTATGAGATGCACCAGTATCTATCAATACATACGTAGGAGAACCACAAAGAGAACAGTTACCTCCGACAACATCATCAGGTGCGTCCTGGGCCTGCTCCTCAGTCAAAGCAAATACTCTGGCCTGCTGTCTAGGAGGCTGGCTAACAGTCTGGCTTTCTCCTGCCCTCGGCTGTGACTGGGTAGAGGGTGGTGGCTGGAAAGAGTGAACAGCAGATGGTCGTCTACCAGGATGAGCCAGTGATCCAGATGATTCTGCACCCTGGGATCGCTGAGAATCTCTCTGTGGACACACTTTAGCAAAATGTCCTGGCTGTTTACAGATGTTGCAAACACCAACTACTCCTCGGCATTGCTCTATGGGATGTTTTCCTCCACATGTTCTGCAATAGACCCCGGTATAACTCTGGCTCAGAGCAGTCTGTCGTGAGCCACTAGAACTGGATGAACTGCTTCCAGATCTCTTAAACTGTTTCCTTCGAGCTTTCAGATTGTCTTTCTTTCCACTGCTGCTACTGCCACTCTCAAATCTGGGAGATGGTTGGGGAAACTGGACTGGAGGTTGTGGCTGTCTCGATGCTGGAGCAACATATGAAGCTCCCTTCTGCCTGATCAGGCCGGCTTCTGCTCCATTTGCTCTGTTCAAGGCATCAACAAAGTTATTCGGTCGCCCGGTGTTCACCAATGTAAAAATCTCAGGATTCAGGCCATTAATGAATTGATCAGCAACAGCTTCGTCATTCTCAGCTACGTGTGGAGCAAATCGTAGCAAGGTGGAGAACTTGGCCACATATTCCTCAATATTCAACTGACCCTGTCTCAAGTTTGCAAACTCTGCACCCTTGTCTTTTCTGTACGATACTCGGAAAAATCTTTGATAAAATTCAGTCTTAAAGACATTCCAAGTAATAATCGTACCTCGATGCTCCAAAGCCCTCTTGGTTGTAATCCACCAATTCTTTGCAACGTCATGCAATTGGTGCCCGATCAGTTTAACTCTCTGCTCATCTATATAGTCAAGTGAATCAAATAACATCTCAATATCATCAAGCCAGCTCTCGCAGTCAACTGAAGTCTCAGTACCCTTCAAAGTCGGTGGATGGAATGACTGAGATCTCTTCAGTAGCGTTTCCATCGGTGTTGCTGTCACATCCCTCGGATTAGCCGAAGTACTGCCCTGTTCTGGTACTCTTCGGGGAGGCATATATGATTAGCAAAAAGATTAGTAACCCAATACAACAAATCTGTTTCAATTCAGTCCCCCCTCCGATCATCTTACTGCTGATCAAGAATCGGTTCTGATTCATTCCCAATTAATACAGTTTACCAATCAAATCATATAATCAGATAAACATGTAATAATAAAAACAGTAATCATGCTAGCAATCAAAAGAAGGAAAGAAAACTAAATCTACCCCGCTCACTAGCTTCTATCTCCGTCTCCAGGAACCTGCAGTTCTAGACCTACTGCTCTGATCTAGTTCAATCTCAGAGACCTACTGCTCTGATACCACATGTTGTGGTGACCCGGACGCTAATCATCTTCTTAATCGTCACTTGGATAATTGGATCAAATTAATTAATCTGGGTCTAAATTTTTTTTTATACAGTGCGGAACGTAATGGAATTCATCTAATATACATATCAGTATAACAGTACAAGTCTTGTACAATATACAACCATTTAAAACTCATGTTCAACAACTAATTATCAAGTGTTCAAACCCTAATTACATCAATGTCCGTAGTCTCCACTCTAATCACGATCTCTCCTCATCTCCTCGACCCTGATCCGGTCCCACCTATTGCCATGCACACATACAAACACGACAACAGCCGGATAATTTCGGTGAGAAATACATCCCAGTATAAATCAACAAAACATGCAATCATATAATCGATAGAAACGCATGAAATAGATATCAATAACATGTATCAAATCTAAACACATGAATCAATATAAACCTGTAAATAAACTCGTGACTCCACATCTCAGACTAGGCTCATTCCTAGTCTAGGGATCCCGGTTTTCCAGACGTTGGCATACTATATCGAATCTCAGCAATAGAAGTAACTCCACTCCTACGCAAACATCGATATAAATCAAACATCCAGTGTCTTGACCTATCCGTCAAAGACTTTGGCACATCCGCCAATTACTCCTCTGTGACAATTTGCAATGGGCCAGTGACTACTCTATCACAATCTGACACCTCTGTCACAAGACCAACCGTCTAAATCATGCATTCTATAAATCAATAGAACAAGCATATCAATGCAATAAATTCAAATAACTGAAAACAATAGCAAATAAGTATGTGGTTTAGGGAAACTCAAGTTCTAACTCACTTGAGCCATTCTTCCCGGTTTAACATTGATTTATACCTTTTTTTTCGTAATCTAGGTCTGAAGAATTGGAAGTTCTGAATTCAAGACTGTCTCTGTCAATCTGAAATGACATTCGAGAAGTACCATATCAATATACAACTCAAATCACGACATGATTGATCAATCTCAATCTTATCAAATTCTGACGGCATAACGGTACAATCTCGACATACCCTCGGCAACTCAATATCTCGATATATCAATTACAATTCATAACCAATAGCCAATACAATCCATAATTAATCAATAATCGCAACTTCAATACCAAATTTGTATATCTCAATCATATAAATTCTGAAAATCATAACAATTGCTGAAACAGTCTGTTTTTCGATCTGACTTCGAACATACGATTACTGATATCACCAGAACACATAATAATAATCAAATCACAATTCCTCCAAAATCATAATTTCAAATTATATTAGAAATCAATAAAACTTACGTCCTGTAGTAGCTGTCGACGAGAGAAGCACAGAATTGTGTTCGGATCTAAATACGGATTACCGATGCATGCAAAATCAAATATTTAAACAACTTGGAGGAATTGCTGTGAATCTTTCAGTTTTCTTCCATGAAAAGTCTTGGGGAAAGGATAACTTTATATATCACATGCATGACAAGTGTCCCACTCAAATTCTAATATTATCACTTTAGCCCCTGAATTCTTCACTATTTGCAATTCAACCCTCAATAACTCTTTTTAATTCCATTACAATCCTAAGTAATTACACAAGCCATGGAATATAATTCACCATTCCAAAATTCGTAAATTAAATAATCTCGGATAAAATAATAAAATCTCGGGCCTTACAGCGGCTCCATTGAGTTTCTCGCTAAAGTACGCCACCGGTCGAACTCCACCAATACCTACACCTTAAGTATCACATTCAATTTCAAAGGTATTAGCAAAATCAGGTAAAACAAGTAAAGGAGCATTAATTAATTTTTGCTTAATAAGATTAAAAGACTTTTCTTGCTCCTCGCCCAAATGGAATGGAACGTTCTTCTTGATTACCGCCGTCATCGGTGCTGCAAGTGTGCTAAAATCCTTTACAAACCTCCTATAGAAGCTTGCAAGACCATGAAAGCTCCGGACTTGACCAACAGTATAGTAGGCGTTGGCCAATCTCGATTGACACTTACCTTGTCTTCATCCACTTGTATACCCTGTGTGATTACAACAAAACCAAGAAAGATAAGTTTGCTTGTACAAAAATCACATTTCTTTAAGTTAGCATACAAATTTTCAGCCCTTATTGTGATTAGCACAAGTCTCAAGTGATTAACATGCTCATCCAAGTTCTTGCTATACACTAGGATATCATCAAAGTAAAACATAACAAATTTTCCTATGTATGCACGCAAGACATGGTTCATTAACCTCATAAAGGTTCTAGGAGCGTTAGTTAGGCCAAAAGGCATGACCATCCACTCATATAACCCGTATTTGGTTTTAAAAGCAGTTTTCCACTCGTCACCTTCTCTCATCCTAATTTGGTGATAACCACGCTTCAAATCAATTTTGCTAAAGACACAAGCACCATGCAATTCATCTAACATATCATCTAGTCTAGGTATGACATGCATATACTTAATGGTTATGTTATTGATTGCCCTACAATCTACACATATACGTCATGAGCCATCATTCGTAGGAACTAGTAAAACAGGTACAGCACAAGGAGACATGGACTCACGCACAAAACCTCTATCTAACAACTCACTTACCAGTCGTTGAAGCTCCTTAGTCTCCTCCGGATTGCTCCTATAAGTTGGGCGATTTGGCAATGCACTCCCGGTGATACGAATCCACGTGCGTAACAAAAGCAAACACGATTAAATATGAATCGCGCCCTCTATTCAATAACTTACAAGGATCTAAGTTGTTGTCCCAATCTTTTGAATCAAATATGGTTTGTGATATTCACCTCTAAATTAGAAAACTTAGCTACAAATATTCACGATAAAACAATTGAGAAACAAACGAACCTTCAAAGTACTTGTCTTTGACAATCCGTATGAAATCAACCGACAAACGCCACATGAACGAATCTTGATAAGTTTGATTTTTGATGAAAACAAAGCAGCCTTGCAAAAGTTTTTGAGAGAAACTCAAAAGTTTGTATAAAACTCAATAATATCTGTATTGTGTGTTGATTTTAGCCAATATCATATTTTAATATAAAAAAGATAACAATATCTAGTTGTCAAAATAATTAAAACTCTAAAAAAGGAAAAAATTCTCGCCAAACCGCCACGTTCATGAACCCCTGTAGGCGTCCAGAGCTTGGTCCGTGTAGGCACTGTGAGGTACACGGATCCCGTGTACAGGTCCGTGCGCGTGTCCGTGTACACTCTGGATTTCTTCATTCTCGGTTGTAATGGACACGGACCCCGTGTACAGGTCCGTGCTCAGGTCCGTGTAGCCTCGGTCGTTCAAAAGTCGCTTGCATCATGTTCCTTTGGCCCTCACACGTACTCCCATGCATCACAAAGCCTTCCTCACTCTGCACCTCACTTGCAAGTCCTTCTCTTTTGCTCATAAGTCCATGCAAAGCTTCCTTGAACTTCTTCAGTCGTCCCCTAGTAATTGGTCTCTCCGGCAATTCTAAAGGATCCCATGCTTTCCTTGGAGATTGACTATCCGTGTTCGCATCATCCTCCCCTTCTTGAAAAGGATTTGTCCTCAAATCTCGCTCATCACCTACACCAAACAAAGAAAGATCACTAACATTAAAAGTAGAACTGACGTTATACTTACCTAGTAGTTCAAGTTTGTAGGCATTGTCATTGATCCTCTCGAGGACCTGAAATGGTCCATCACCCCTCGGTAGTTGCTTTGAACGTCGTTTCTCAGGAAACCTTTCCTTCCTCAAGTGTTGCCACACCAAATCTCCATTCTCAAATATCACCTTCTTTTTCCCTTTGTTGGCTTTCTTGGCATATTGCTCATTTCTCTTCTCGATGTTGTCTTTGGTCTTTTCATGCAAACCCCTAACAAATTCAGCCTTCTTTTTGCCATCCATGTTTAACCTTTCACTCACAGGCAATGACATCAAATCCAACGGAGTCAAAGGATTAAAACCATACACAATTTCAAAGGGCGAATAATTTGTAGTAGAATGCCCGCTACGATTATAAGCAAACTCAACAAATGGCAAACAATTCTCCCAATTCTTCAAGTTCTTTTTAAGAATAGCACGCAAAAGTGTTCCTAATGTCCTATTGACAACTTCAGTTTGCCCATCCCTTTGAGGATGACAAGTAGTAGAAAACAACAATTTAGTGCCCAGTTTAGCCCACAATGTTTTCAAATAGTAACTCAAGAATTTAACATCGCGATCAGACACAATAGTCCTAGGCATGCCATGTAACCTAACGACTTCTCTAAAGAACAAATCCGCAATGTTTGAAGCATCATCAGTTTTATGACAAGCTATAGAATGTGCCATTTTAGAGAATCTATCAACAACAAAAAATATTGAATCACTCCCCTTCTTAGTCCTAGGCAACCCCAAAACAAAGTCCATAGAGATGTCAATCCAAGGCTCACTAGGAACATGAAGTGGTGTATACAATCCATGTGGTTGTGTCCTAGACTTAGCTTGCCTACAAGTTATGCACTTATCACAAACTCGCTCAACATCACGCTTCATATGTGGCCAATAAAAATGTTCATGCCAAGCATTCAAGGTTTTTGCCACACCAAAGTATCCCATCAAACAAGGCCCATGTGCCTCCCTAACAAGTAACACACGAATGGATGATTTAGAAATGCACAACCAATTTTCTCTAAATAAGAAACCATTATGCAAATAGAATTTTTCATGTGGTCCTTGCATACAAGTTTCAAACACACTCTTAAAATCCTCATCCAGCACATACAACTCTTTCACATGCTCAAACCCCAAAATTTTAGACTCTAAGGTAGAGATTAGTACGTACCTCCGTGATAGTGCGTCGGCCACTACATTTTCCTTACCTTGTTTGTACTTGATTATGTAGGGGAATGTCTCAATAAATGCCACCCACTTGGCATGCCACTTGTTCAGCTTCTATTGACCCTTAAGGTGCTTTAGAGACTCATGATCCGTATGAATCACAAACTCCTTAGGCCTCAAGTAGTGCTGCCACATTTCAAGAGTCCTCACAAGCGCATAGAGCTCCTTGTCATATGTTGGATAGTTCAACGCTGCTCCATTAAATTTCTCACTGAAGTAGGCCACCGGCCGCCCTTCTTGCATCAACACTCCACCAATACCTACACCTGAAGCATCACATTCAATTTCAAAGGTATTAGCAAAATAAGGTAAAACAACTACAGGAGCATTAATTAACTTTTGGTTAATAAGATTATGTGGGGACCCGGGCTCTAACCTAATTATCTTTGGGATTAAGTAGATCTTTGCTAGAAAATGTGGGTCAAAATTTTGCTTTTAATAACAAAAACAATTGTATATAAATCATACACAAACGACATCTTTATTTTATTTTAACAAAAGTAGATACACATCTGGTTCCATTCAAATCGTACAAACTAGAGTTTATTACACATTATATATCAAATGTAAACACTACTAGTTCCTCTGCTATGCCCGTAATCACCACTCTAACCTCGCTCTCTCATCCTCTGCGTGACCCTGATCCTATCCCACCTGTTGTCATGCACACATACAGACACAACAACAGCCGGATACTCCGGTGAGAACAAATCCCAGTATAAAACATGTATACATGCATGTTAAGCAAGGAAATACGAAATCATGATACATGAATCAGTAATCGTAACACATTAATGAATACAGATAACACATCTTCGACTCTTATTCCTGACTCGATTCATATCTAAATCTTTGGATCCCGGTCTGAATAAGATGTAACAAGTCTCCCACCTACTCTCCCAATTGCGGTGGCGGTACGTCTTATTCATAGACTTCGGTCATGTCTGTATCGAATCTCTACAATCGGAGTCGATCTTCTCCTATGTTTCGATACCACCGAACATCTAGACAGTTTGGAAATTCTGCCAATGACTCTCCTATCTTAATGCGTGTAAATAAATCAAGATCAAACACAAGCATAGCAAGGTATATAAATCTAGTATGTGATTTTGGGAAACTCGAATTAAATCTAACTCGAGTCATATCTTCCCGAATCAACATGAATTATACCTTTCTTTCTGTCAATCTAACTCTGTCGAAGTCTCGAACTCAAGGCCTGTCAATACTCAATCTGGGAATGACAATATCGAGGAGTACAATATCAATACACCAGTCAATTCAATACTGGATATAATCAGAACTAAATCAAATTCTGTTTCGATAGCATAAATGCACAATCTCAATATACCGAACAATACAAATATCAACAGACATCAATCTCAACTCATATTCCGTAACAATACAAATCTGATATCAATTCTCACTCAATTCCTCCCGAAAATCATAACAATTTCATACGGTATCCGTTCTTCAATCCGGTTTCAATTATACGAGATCTAATATCCCAAGAACACCATATATTAATCATATATGATTCCTTCACTATCATATTTTCAAACCTTGCTGGAAATGAATAAAACTTACATCCTTTTGTAGCCGTTAATGAGAGGAGCACGGAAATGTAGTCGGATTGAAATTCGGATGGTTAGATCTTGCCCAACCCACTGCCTAAGTTAGGATGAAGCTTTGAATCCTTCTCTGGAACTTTCCCTTGATTCTTGCTGGAGGTGGGAAGGAAATGAAGATTTATGATTGTTAAATTGCATGGCAAGGACAAGTGGATCATCTCTTGGTGTTGCACGTCTCGCGCATATGCGCAACCCTCACTGGCGCATATGCGCGAGACCTTCGGTCTCGGCGCTTGGCTGTATCAGCTGCTCGCGCATATGCGCGCACCTACTTGGCGCACATGCGCGACATTCTCTGGAAATAACATCTTGGCTACTGGCCACCTCGCGCATATGCGCGCCTCTTGTCGCGCATATGCGCGAGACCTTCGTCTCGGCACTTCTTTGAATCACACAGCTCGCGCATATGCGCGCCCACCAGCCACGCATATGCGCGAGACCTTCTGTCCTCGCACATAATCACAACTCAACAAGTCCAATCCAGTCTCGACGTGCTCTGTCTATAATCATTTCAATCAATCAATTACTCATCTCAGATTAACATTATAAAATCTCGGGCATTACATTTCTCCCCCTCTAAGATATGATTTCGTCCCCGAAATCTCAGGCAATCAGTCAAAGCTTGTAAAGGAAACCATATATTCAAAAGCTAAATAATTACTCACGTCAGGAAAATAACTCTGGATATTTCTGTCTCATCTCTGATTCTGTCTCCCAGGTCGCTTCTTCAGTGCCATGACGACTCCATTGAACTTTCACCAGCGGAATAGTCTTCGTTCTGAGCTGTTTGTCTTTCCAATCAAGAATATGAATTGGCTGTTCAATATAACTCAAAGTGTCGTCAAGCTCGACTTCATCAGGCTGAATGACATGAGAAGCATCAGCCATATATTTACGCAGCATCGATACATGGAAGACATCATGTATCCCAGATAGAGAAGGAGGAAGAGCAAGTCGATATGCACGATCGCCAATTTTTCCAAGAATTTCGTACGGACCGATGTATCTAGGAGACAATTTCCCACGTTTACCAAACCTGACAATGCCTCTGAATGGAGAAATCTTCAAAAATACTCTGTCTCCCTGTTTAAACACTAACGGTCGACGACGTACATTCGCATACTTGGCTTGTCTATCCTGCGCTGTCTTCATTCTTTTGTGTATCGATTTTACTTTATCAGTCATCTCTCGGATCATATCAGGCCCAAGCTCTGGTACTTCTGAGATGTCATCCCAATACAGCGGAGATCTGCACTTCTTTCCATATAAAGCCTCAAACGGTGCCATCTCGATGCTCGTCTGATAGATGTTGTTGTACGAAAATTCACAAAGAGGGAGTGAATCTTGCCAACTAGTGCCAAAATCTAGCACTACAGCCCTTAGCATATCCTCTAAAATCTGGATAGTCCGCTCTGACTGTCCGTCTGTCTGGGGATGGTAAGCAGTACTCAGGTGCAATGTCGTACCTAAGGCCTGCTGCAATTGTGCCAAAAGTGTGAAGTGAATCGTGGATCACGATCTGATACGATCGACTTCGGCACACCATGCAATCTGACTATCTCTCTGACATATATCTCTGCCATCTGATCATATCGATACGTCATTCTATAGGGGATAAAACATGCTGATTTGGTCAATCTGTCTATCACAACCCAAATCGCATCACAACCACGGGATGATCGTGGTAATTTCGTGACAAAATCAATGGAAATGTGATCCCATTTCTATTCAGGAATAGATAAACTCTGAAGTAAACCTTCGGGCTTCTTTCTCTCGGCCTTCACCTGTTGGCAATTCAAACATTTCGACACAAACTCTGCAATGTCTGATTTCATCTTTTTCCACCAAGCCTGTGTTTTTAGATCGTTGTACATCTTTCTGCCACCAGGATGAATACTGAACCGACTACAGTGCGCTTCTGATAGAATCTGTTGTTTCAAATCTGAAACATCTGGCACCACAAGAAGGTTATTTACATATATAACATGATCATGTATCTGATACTCTGA
Organism: Primulina huaijiensis; assembly: GCF_012295235.1. Classification (NCBI taxonomy): domain Eukaryota; kingdom Viridiplantae; phylum Streptophyta; class Magnoliopsida; order Lamiales; family Gesneriaceae; genus Primulina; species Primulina huaijiensis. Next base: position 13,209,272 of record NC_133312.1, read on the forward strand.
GTGATGTCCCGATCCATCTTAATCAACTTCTAAACATTCTGATCCTTTTCCTGTGCTTCTTTAATGCGAACAATCAGATCTGGTTCTAATTGAATCGTAGCAAGGCGCAATGGTCTACTATCTGTGTTAAATACTAATCCAGACAAACAGCAATTCTCAATCAAATTAGAAACACCTATCGTCGATAAGGATAAGGCACATACCTTTCGACTCAAGGCATCCGCTGCTGCATTAGACTTCCCTGGATAGTACTTGATTTCGCAATCAAAATCTTTCAATAAGTCGAGCCATCTACGCTGTCTCATGTTCAATTCTGACTGTGAAAATAGGTATTTCAAGCTCTTGTGATCAGAGTAGATTTCAAACTTCTCGCCATAGAGATTGTGTCGCCATATCTTGAGTGAAAATACAATGGCCGCCAATTCAAGATCATGAATTGGGTACCGAGTCTCGTGTGGCTTCAACTGTCTCGAGGCATATGCAATCAAATGTTCTCGCTGCATAAAAATGCATCCTAACCCTTTGTGAGATGCATCACAATATACAACGAAATCACCCGTACCAGAAGGTTTCGTCAATACTGGAGCACTGGTCAATCGTCTCTTCAACTCCAAGAAGCTAGACTCACAAGATTCAGACCACACAAATGGCGCATTCTTTTGTGTCAACTGGGTAATCGGCTTCGCGATACTTGAGAAATCTTTGATGAATCATCGATAGTACCCTGCCAAATCCATGAAACTGCGTATCTCTGGCACAGAAGTCGGTCTAGGCCAACTGATTACAGCTTCAACTTTACTTGGATCAACAGAAATACCGTCTCCAGATATGATATGCCCCAAAAAGACAACCTGTCTCAACCAAAACTCACATTTTGACAGTTTAGCGTAAAATTTCACATTTCTCAGCGTTTGCAACACAATTCTTAAGTGTTCGGCATGCTCAACCATACTCTTGGAATATACCAAAATATCATCAATAAAAACAATAACAAACTCATCTAGATACTTCTGAAAAACACGATTCATCAGTCCCATAAACATTGCTGGAGCATTCGTTAAACCAAAAGGCATGACAATGAACTCATAATGTCCAGACCTAGTTCGGAAGGTTGTCGTTGGGATGTCGGCATCTCTGACTCGGAGTTGGTGATATCCAGATCGCAGATCGATCTTGGAATATACAGAGGATCCCTGCAACTGATCAAATAAATCGTCGATACGAGGCAATGGATATTTGTTCTTTATCGTCGCCTTATTCAGTTGCCGGTAATCAATACACAATCTCATCGAACCGTCTTTCTTTCGCACAAATAGCACTGGAGCACCCCAAGGAGACACACTCGGTCTGATATATCCCTTGGCTAGAAGATCTTCTAACTGAGTCTTTAGTTCTTTCAACTCAATTGGCGTCATTCTGTATGGGGCTCGGGATATAGGAACAGTACCTGGAATGAGATCGATGCTAAAATCTACCTCTCGAGCTGGAGGTAACCCTGGAATCTCGTCGGGGAATACATCGTCAAACTCACGTACCACTGGCAGATCTGCCAATGACGGGCACGATTTCAGTAGATCTACTGAATAGACAAGGAACCCTTCTGTTCCTCTATGTAACAATCGTGTCATCGTCAAAACAGATACTAAGTGAATTCGAGATCTGGAACCCTTACCGTAGAATTTCCATTCGTCAACCATCTCTGGTCTGAACCTGAAAATCTTCTGGAAACAATCTACAGTGGCTCAATACTTTGTTAACATATCAATACCGACAATACAATCAAAATCAGATAGCCCAAGCACAACACAGTCTAACTCAATCTCGTGACCCTCGAACTGTAGCATACACTGTCTAACTGAAGTCACGGATATAAGACCACTTCCCAACGGAGAAGTAATAGACACTACGGCAGATAATGACTCGACAGGCAATGCATGTATCAATGCAAAACGTTCTGATATAAATTTATTATCTATCAATACATAGGCAGGATAGCCGCAAAGAAAACAGTTACCTGCAATCACATCATCTGGTGCATCTTGGGCCTGCTCTTCTGTCAGTGCAAATACTCGAGCCTGCTGTCTAGGAGGCTGGCTCACTGTCTGGCTACCTCTGGCTGTGTAGGGGTTGGCTGAAAGGAATGAACAGATGAAGCTTGCCTCTCAGGCTGATTTACGGAACCAGATGCTCCTACGCTCTGAGCTTGTAGTATCCCTTTCTGTGGACAAACCCTGGCAAAGTGTCCTTGCTGTCTACAGATATTGCAACGACCCATCACGCCCTGACACTGTTCAGTGGCATGTCTGCCTCCACAAGAACTGCAATACACACCTGTATACTCTGTACTCTGGCCAGGACCTCTCTGTCGTTACCCACTGGAGCTCCACGAACTGCCCCCTGATCTCTTGAACTGTTTGCCTTTTGCTTTCAACCGATCTTTTCTCCCTCTGCTACTACCACCGCTCTCGAATCTAGGAGGAGTTTGGAAAGAGGGTTGTGGTGGTCTTGGACTCGGAGTGACATAAGGAGTGCTTCGTTGCCTAAGCAGTCCAGCTTCCGCCCCCTTGGCACGGTTCAACGCTTCAGCGAAGGTGTTAGGTCTACCGGTATTTACCAAAGTAAAAATATCTTGATTCAAGCCATTAATAAACTGATCTGCAATGGCCTCATCATTTTCTGCAACATGAGGGGCAAATCGGAGAAGTGCAGAGAACTTAGCAACATAGTCTTCGATGTTCAGCTGTCCCTGTCTCAAATTGGCAAATTCAGCACCTTTGTCTTTTTGGTAGGACACGGGAAAGAATCGTTGATAGAACTCTGCTTTGAAAACTTTCCAAGTGATCTCTGTGCCACGATGCTCCAAAGCTCTTTTCGTGGTAAGCCACCAGTTCTTTGCAACTTCTTGCAGTTGATGCCCAATAAGTTTAACTCGTCGCTCGTCAGTGTAGTCAAAAGATTAAAATAACATCTCGATGTCATCGAGCCAACTTTCACATTCAACTGAATATTCTGTGCCCTTCAGTGTCGGTGGTCGGAATGACTGAAACCGTTTCAACAAAGTCTCCATCGGTGTAGCGGTCACATCCATCGGATCATTGGATGTACTGCCCTGTTCTGGTGCCCGACCTGCTACTTGTTGCTGTACTCGTCGAGGAGGCATATCTGTATCAGCTGCTCGCGCATATGCGCGCACCTACTTGGCGCACATGCGCGAAGTTCTCTGGAAATAACATTTTGGCTACTGGACACCTCGCGCATATGCGCGCCTCTTGTCGCGCATATGCGCGAGACCTTCTTCTCGGCAATTCTTGGAATCACACAGCTCGCGCATATGCGCGCCCACCAGCCGAGCATATGCGCGAGACCTTCTGTCCTCGCACATAATCACAACTCAACAAGTCCAATCCAGTCTCGAAGTGCTCTGTCTATAATCATTTCAATCAATCAATTACTTATCTCAGATTAACAGTATAAAATCTCGGGCATTACAGATTAAAAGACTATTCTTGCTCCTCTCCCCAATGGAATGGGACGTTCTTCATGATCACCGCCGTCATTGGTGTTGCCAGTGTGCTAAAATATTTTACAAACCTCCTATAGAAGCTTGCAAGACCATGAAAACTTCGAACTTGACCAACAGTAGTAGGCGCTGGCCAATCTCGGATAGCACTTACTTTGTCTTCATCTACTTGTATCCCCTGTGAGCTTACCACAAAACCAAGGAAGACAAGTTTGCTTGTACAAAAATCACATTTCTTTAAGTTAGCATTTAAATGTTCAGCCCTTAGTGTGATTAGCACAAGTCTCAAGTGATTAACATGCTCATCCAAGTTTTCACTATACACTAGGATATCATCTAAGTAAACCACAACAAATTTTCCTATGTATGCACGCAAGACATGGTTCATTTACCTCATAAAGGTGCTAGGAGCGTTAGTTAAGCCAAAAGGCATGACCATCCACTCATATAATCCGTATTTGGTTTTAAAAGAAGTTTTCCACTCATCACCTTCCCTCATCCTAATTTGGTGATACCCACTCTTCAAATCAATTTTGCTGAAAATACATGCACCATGCAACTCATCTCACATATCATTTAGTCTAGGTATGGGATGCCTATACTTAATGGTTATGTTATTGATTTCCCTACAATCTACAAACATACGACATGAGCCATCTTTCTTAGGAACTAGTAAAACAGGTACAGCACAAGGTGACATGGACTCACGCACAAAACCCCTATCTAACAACTCACTTACCTGCCGTTGAAGCTCCTTAGTCTCCTCCGGATTGCTCCTATAAGCTGGACGATTTGGCAATGCACTCCTGGGTACCAAATTAATTTGGTACTCAATCCCCCTCAATGCTGGTAGTCCTTGAGGTAGCTCCTCTGGAAATATATCATCAAATTCCTGCAAAAGTGAAACAACAACGCTCGGAAGGGACCCGACTATATCACTTGTGTTAAAGAGGATCTCTTTATAAAGAAGCAACACAAGTGGTTCATGTGTGTGCATCAAATGTTTCAACTCACTTTTTTGGGTCATATATGTTTTTTTCTTGGCCTCTTTCCTCCTATTTTCTTTCCCCTCATTTTCTTTCCTCTCATTTTTCTTTTCTATGGCTATCTCACTCTTCTTATCACTCTTTTTTTCAGCCATTTCATTTTTAGTTTCAAAGGCCACCTCACTTTTTAGTTCACTCTTTTTTTCGGCCTCATCTCTCCTTTTTTTTAAATGGTTCTCCAACACTTGCTTTGGGGACAAAAGAAGTAATACACTGGTTTTCTTCTTCAATACAAAGGAGTACCTATTCTTGAACCCATCATGTGTCACCCGCCTATCATATTGCCAAGGTCTACCCAACAAGATATGACACACATGCATTGGTACCACGTCAAACAAGATCTCATCCACATACTTCCCAATAGTAAAAGGCACTAGCACTTGTTTTGTAACCTTCACCTCCGCACAATCATTCAACCATTGAAGCCTATATGGTTGAGGATGCTTTAATGTAGGTGAACCCAATTTTTCAACCATTTCAACACTACCCACATTAGTACAACTCCCCCCATCTATGATTAGATTGCAAACCTTTTGATTTACAAAACACCTAGTATGGAACAAGTTCTCTCTTTGGTTAGTCTCCTCCTCCTTGACTTGGGCACTCATGATTCGCCTAGTCACTAGTGCTTCACCTACAACCGCCTCATATCCCTCGTCAGGATCCTCTAACGGAGTCATCTCATCCTCATCACCCTCACTATGAGATTCATACTCACCATAATCATTTAAAATTATTACCCTTTTGTTAGGACATTCACTAGAAATATGACCTAACCCTTGACACCTAAAACATTTAATATCTCTAGATCGATTAAGAGGAGTTTCAGATTTACCTTGCACTCCTTGTTTTGGCGCTTCTTGTTTGGTCTCAATCTTGGGCTTGATCATCACCTTATTCTCCTGACGCTTCACCACATTTGATCGCCAAGAAGATGATGAACCCCCAGTTTGGTTGGTGCAGCCAAATCCTCGCCTCTTGAGTTGTTGCTCCACTTTTATGGCCATTTGCACCATCTCGTCTAGATCCAAGTAGTGCCTAAGCTCCACTTGATCTTGAATTTCCCTGTTCCAACCACAAAGAAAATGAGCCATGGTCCCTCACTATCCTCCTAAATATTGGCCCTAATCATGACTACTTCCATCTCCTTATAGTAGTCTTCAACACTCTTGACCCCTTGCCTCAAAGTTTGTAGCCTCTTAAATATCTCCCTACAATAGTGATTGGGCACAAACCTCTTCCTCATGACCCTCTTCATCTCATCCCAAGTTTCAATGGGTCTCTCATTATACATCCTCCTAGTGCTCATTAGTTGATCCCACCAAATGAGAGCATAGTCTAAAAATTCAACCACCGCCAACCTAACCTTCTTTGGTTCGGAGTAGTGATGACATTCAAACACAAACTCTACCCTCTTTTCCCATTCTAAGTATGCCTCCAGGTCAGACTTCCCATGGAACGATGGAATTTTCATCTTAATGCTACCCATGTTGCCATCTACCCTATTCCCATCATATCTACCCAGTACGGCTTCTCTTCTACCTCTACCAAATCCTCTACCTCTTCCATTCCTACCCCAATTCTCATTTTGGCTCTCCTCATCCATTTTCAAATCATACTCTTCCTCTTCTTCTATCCTACCCAATTCTTTAGGCTTAGATTTATCTCAACTAGTATTAACTTCAAGCCTATCCAACCGCTCATGTAATGGCTCGAAATCTACCTTCATCATCCTACTAAAATGCCCAAACAACGCCTCTATTTGAACTTTAGACAACCCTGGGTTCGAACTATCTCCTACCTCCCTCTCCATTTAAATTTTTAGATTTGTACCTGCAAGAAAACGTTAGTAGAAAACAAAATATTCCTCACCCAAATGCTCACGGTTACTCCAAAGAAAGTTCGCTCGTCTCTCCTCTCTTATTATTTTTTTTTTGCTCACAACAAATACTCACCAGTCACTCCAAAGATAATTCACTCTCACTCAAGTAATTTCACTCAAATTTGATAGTATTCTCGAAAATGCGCTCAAGCTTTGTATTTGTATATCAAACAATCGAGTTCAACTTGTGAAAAATTGTGATCGATTCACTTAGACTACGTAGACAAGCAATTCAAAGGTAAATATTTTTTTTTACTGTGTGAGTCTCTTGTATATGACTCACAAAAAAGAATAGAACAAAATACCAAAAAGAAATAATAGTGAATTTTCGGAATTTTTGTACTCTTTCTTTTTTTTTTTTTTACTCTAAGACTGAGTAAAACTGGAAAATACAAACAAAAATATTTCACCAAAATTTCAGAACCGAAGAAGAACGATATACCAAAAAAATAGATCTGAAAAAGGAACGAAAAGATGATAGATCTGATAATAGAACGAGATAATAACGTGATAAACTTACTTGAATTCAATGAACCTAATCTCTGATACCAAATGATACGAATCCACGTGCGTAAGAAAAGCAAACACGATTAAATATGAATCACGCCCTCAATTCAATAACGAACAAGGAATTCGTGTTGTTGTCCCGATCTTTTGAATCAAATATGGTTTGTGATATTCACCTCTAAATTAGAAAACTTAGCAACAAATAATCACGATAAAACAATTGAGAAAAAGACGAACCTTCAAAGTACTTGTCTTTGACAATTCGTATGAAATCAACCGACAAACGCCACAAGAACGAATCTTGATAAGTTTGATTTTTGATGAAAACAAAGCAAAGCCTTGCAAAAGTTTTTAAGAGAAAAACTCAAAAGTTTGTATAAAACTCAATAATATCTGAATTGTGTGTTGATTTTCGTTCATATCATGTTTTAATATCAAAAAGATAACAATATCTAGTTGCCAAAATAATTAAATCTCTAAAAAAGGAAAAAATTCTTGCCAAACAGCCACGTACACGGACATCATGTAAACGTCCAGAGCTTGGTCCGTGTGGGCACTGTGAGGTACACGGACCCCGTGTACAGGTCCATGCTCGGGTCCGTGTACACTCTTGATTTCTTCATTCTCGGTTGTAATGGACACGGACCCCGTGCATCACGAAGCCTTCTGCACTCTACACCTCACTTGCAAGTCCTTCTCTTTTGCTCATAAGCCCATGCAACGTTTCCTTGAACTTCTTCAGTCGTCCCCTCGTAATTGGTCCCTCCGACAATTCTAAAGGATCCCATGCTTTCCTTGGATCTTGACCATCCGTGTTCGTATCACCCGGGTACCAAATCAATTTGGTGCTCAATCCTCCTCAATGGTGGTAATCCTTGAGGTAGCTCCTCTGGAAATATATCGTTAAATTCCTGCAAAAGTGAAACAACAATGCTCGGAAGGGACCCCGCTATATCACTTGTGTTAAGGAGGATCTCCTTATGAACAATCAACACAAGTGGTTCATGTGTGTGCATCAGTTGCTTCAACTCACTCTTTTGGGCCATATATGTTTTTTCTTGGCCTTTTTCCTCTCATTTTCTTTCCCCTCATTTTTCTTTTGTATGGCTATCTCACTCTTTTTATCAATCTTTTTTCAGCCATTTCATTTTTAGTTTCAAAGGCCACCTCACTTATTAGTTCACTCTTTTTTTCGGCCTCATCTCTCCTTTTTTTCTTTAAATGGTCCTCCAACACTTGCTTTGGGGACAAAGAAAGTAATAAAATGGTTTCCTTCTTCAATACAAAGGCGTACCTATTCTTGAACCCATCATGTGTCACCCGCCTATCATATTGCCGAGGTCTAACCAACAAGATATGACATGTATGCATGGGTACAACATCACACAAGATCTCATCCACATACTTCCCAATAGCAAAAGGCACTAGCACTTGTTTTGTAACCTTCACTTCCGCACAATCATTCAACCATTGAAGCCTATATGGTTGAGGATGCTTTAATGTAGGTAAACCCAATTTCTCAACAATTTCAACACTAGCCACATTAATACAACTCCCCCCATCTATGATTAGATTTCAAACCTTTTGATTTACAAAAAACCTAGTATGGAACAAGTTCTCTCTTTGGTTAGTCTCCTCCTCCTTGACTTGGGCACTCATGATTCGCCTAGTCACTAGTGCTTCACCTACAACCGCCTCATAACCCTCGTCAGGATCCTCTAATGCAGGCCTCTCATCATCATCATCATCACCCTCACTATGAGTTTCATACTCACCATAGTCATTTAAAATCATTACCCTTTTATTAGGACATTTACTAGAAGTATGACATAACCGTTGACACCTAAAGCATTTAACATCTTTAGATCGATTAAGAGGAGTTTCAGATTTACCTTGCACTCCTTGTTTAGGCGCCTCTTGTTTGGTTTCAATTCTGGGCTTTGTCATGACTCTACCTTCATCACGTTTTGCTAGACTTGATCACCAAGAAGATGACGAACTCACAGTTTGGTTGGTGCGGCCAACTCCTCGCCTTTTGAGTTGTTGCTCCACCTTTATGGCCATTCGCACCATCTCGTCTAGATCGAAGTAGTGCCTATGCTCCAGTTGATCTTGAATTTCCCTGTTCAAACCACAAAGAAAACGAGCCATGGTCGCCTCACTATCCTCCACAATATTGGCCCTAATAATGACCACTTTCATCATTTTATAGTAGTCTTCAACACTCTTTACCCCTTGCCTCAAAGTTTGTAGCCTGTTAAACATCTTCCTATACTAGTGGTTGGGCACAAAACTTTTCCTCACGACCCTCTTCATCTCATACCAAGTTTCAATGGGTCTCTCATTATACCTCCTCCTAGTGGTCACTAGTTGATCCTACCAAATGAGAGCATAGTCTAGAAATTCAACCACCGCCAACCTAACCTTCTTTTGTTCGGAGAGTGGTTACATTCAAACACAAATTCTACCATCTTTTCCCACTCTAAGTATGCCTCCGGGTCAGATTTCCCATGGAACGGTGGAATTTTCATTTTAATTCTACCCATGTTCCCATCATACCTACCCCGTACTGCTTCTCTTCTACCTTTACCTAGTCCTCTACCTCTTTCATTCCTACCCCAATTCTCATTTTGGCTTTCCTCATTTCCTCCCGATTCATACTCTTCCTCTTCTTCTTTCCTACCCAAATCTTTAAGCTTAGATTTATCTCCACTAGTACTAACTTCAAGCCTATCCAACCGCTCATGTAATGGCTCCAAATCAACCTTCATCATGCTACTAAAATGTCCAAACGACGCCTCCATTTGAACTTTAGACAACCCCTGGTTCGAACTATCTCCTACCACCCTCTCCATTTAAATTTGTAGATTTGTACCTGCATGAAAACGTTAGTAGAAAACAAAATATTCCTCACCCAAATGCTCACGGTCACTCCAAAGAAAGTTCGCTCGTCTCTCCTCTCTTATTTTTTGCTCACAACAAATACTCACTAGTCACACCAAAGAAAATTCACTCTCACGCAAGTAATTTCACTCAAATTTGATAGTATTCTCAAAAGTGTGCTCAAGCTTTGTATTTGTATATCAAACAACAAAGTTCAACTTGTGAACAATTGTGATCGACTCACTTAGACTACGTAGACAAGCAATTTGAAGGTAAATATTATATTTTTTTTTACTGTGTGAGGCACCTGTATATGACTCACAAAAAGAAATAATGGTGAATTTTTGGAATTTTTATACTCTTTTCTTTTTTTTTTTACTCTAAGACTGAGTTGATACGAATCCTCGTACGAATAAATAACAAACACGATTAAAATCGAATCGCGTCCTCTATTCAATAACGAGCAAGGATCGATGTGTTGTCCCGATCTTTTGAATCAAGTGTGTATGTGATTTTCACCTCAAAACTATGAAAAGTTTAGCAACAAATAATCACGGAAAATAAACAACCGAAATTATAACGAACCTTCAAAGAACAAGCCCTTCAAAATCCGCACAAGAACGATCGACAAACGCCACAAAGTTAAAACTTTGATAAGTTTGATTTTTGAGTACAAAGCAAAGCTTTTAAAAAGTTTGAGAGAAAAACTCAAAACTATTGTATAAACTCAATAATATCTCAATTGTGTGTTAATTTTCGTTCAAACATGTTTTAATAAACAAAAGATATCTCAAATCTAGTCTCCAAAAAAATTAAAACTCTAGAAAGGAAACAAATCCGCGCAGAAAACACAGGTCACGGACCCCGGGTTAACCTCCGTGTACGGGTCCGTGTTCGCTCGGGAGGATCAACTTCAGCTGGAAACAAGGAGCACGGACCCCGTGACCACCTCCTTGTACGGGTACGTTTACGCACTGTATGAGGACACGGACCCCGTGTACTGATCCGTGATCGGGTCCGTGTCGGCACGCAAATTCTTCATCTTGGCTGTAAAGGGCACGGACCCCGTGTGCATGTCCGTGTAGGCATCCGTGTAGTCTCAGCCGTATTCAACAATGCTTGAATAATATTCCTTTGGTCTCCAAACGTGCTCCCATGCATCACGACCCCTTCATGCTTGCTCATGACTCCCTGTAGTGCCTCCTTGAACTTCTTTAGTCGTCCCCTCGTTACTGGTCCCTCCAGCAACTGCAAAGGATCCCATGCTTTCCTTGGAGCTTGACCGCCCGTGTTCGCATCGTCCTCCCCTTCTTGAAAAGGATTTGTCCTCAAATCTTGCTCATCACCTACATCAAACAACCACAAATCACTAACATTGAAAGTGGAACTCACATTGTACTCACCTGGTAGGTCGAGTTTGTAGGCATTGTCATTTATCCTCTCAAGAACATGGAATGGTCCATCGCCCCTGGGTAATAGCTTTGAAAGTCGCTTCTCAGGAAACCTTTCCTTCCTCAAGTGTAGCCACACCCAATCTCCTTTCTCAAATATCACCTTCTTCTTCCCTTTGTTGGCTTGCTTGGCATATTGATCATTTCTCTTCTCGATGTTGGCTTTGGCCTTTTCATGCAAACCCCTAACAAATTCAGCCTTCTTTTTGCCATCCATGTTTAACCTTTCACTCACAGGCAAAGACATCAAATCCAACGGAGTCAATGGATTAAAACCATACACAATTTCAAAGGGCAAATAATTTGTAGTAGAATGCACGCTACGATTATAAGCAAACTCAACAAATGGTAAACAATTTTCCCAATTCTCCAAGTTCTTTTTAAGAATAGCACGCAAAAGTGTTCCTAATGTCCTATTGACAACTTCAGTTTGCCCATCCGTTTGAGGATGACAAGTAGTAGAAAACAACAATTTAGTGCCCAGTTTAGCCCACAATGTTTTCCAAAAGTAACTCAAGAATTTAACATCACGATCAGACACAATAGTCCTAGGCATGCCATGCAACCTAACGACTTCTCTAAAGAACAAATCCGCAATGTTTGAAGCATCATCGGTTTTATGACAAGCTATAAAATGTGTCATTTTAGAGAATCTATCAACAACAACAAATATTGAATCACTCCCCTTCTTAGTCCTAGGCAACCCAAAAATAAAGTCCATAGAAATGTCAATCCAAGGCTCACTAGGAACATGAAGTGGTGTATACAATCCATGTGGTTGTGTCTTAGACTTAGCTTGCCTACAATTTATGCACTTTTCACAGACACGCTCAACATCACGTTTCATATGTGACCAATAGAAATGTTCATGCAATGCACTTAGAGTTTTAGCGACACCAAAATGTCCCATTAAACCACCCCCATGTGCCTCCCTAACAAGTAATTCACGAATTAAAGATTTTGGGATGAACAACTTATCTTCTCTAAATAAGAAACCATGATGCAAATAAAATTTATCATGTGGATCATGCATACATGTTTCAAACACACCTTTAAAATCCTCATCTAGTACATATAATTCTTTCACATGCTCAAATCCCAAAATTTTTGATTCCAAGGTAGAGATTAGTACGTACCTCCGTGATAGTGCGTCGACCACTACATTTTCCTTACCATGTTTGTACTTGATGATGTAGGGGAATGTCTCTATAAATGCCACCCACTTTGCATGCCGCTTCTTCAGCTTTTGTTGCCCCTTGAGGTGCTTTAGTGACTCATGATCCGTATGAATCACAAACTCCTTAGGCCTCAGGTAGTGCTGCCACGTCTCTAGAGTCCTCACAAGTGCGTAAAACTCTTTATCATACGTGGGATAGTTCAGCGCTGCTCCATTGAGCTTCTCACTAAAGTACGCCACCGGCCGTCCTCCCTGCATCAACACTCCACCAATACCTACACCTGAAGCATCACATTCAATCTCAAAAGTATTAGCAGAATCAGGTAAAACAAGTAAAGGAGCATTAATTAACTTTTGCTTAATAAGATTAAAAGACTTCTCTTGCTCCTCGCCCCAATGGAATGGAACGTTTTTCTTGATCACCGCCGTCATTGGTGCTGCTAGTGTGCTAACATCTTTTACAAACCTCCTATAGAAGCTTGCAAGACCATGAAAACTTCGAACTTGACCAACAGTAGTAGGCGTTGGCCAATCTCGAATGGCACTTACCTTGTCTTCATCAATTTCTATACCCTGTGAACTTACCACAAAATCAAGAAAGACAAGTTTGCTTGTACAAAAATCACATTTCTTTAAGTTAGCATACAAATTTTCAGCCCTTAGTGGGATTAGCACAAGCCTCAAGTGATTAACATGCTCATCCAAGTTTTTGCTATACACTAGGATATCATCAAAATAAACAACAACAAACTTTCCTATGTGTGCACGCAAAACATGATTCATTAACCTCATACAGGTGCTAGGAGCGTTAGTTAAGCCAAATGGCACTACCATCCACTCATATAACCCATACTTGGTTTTAAAAGCAGTTTTCCACTCATCACCTTCCCTCATCTTAATTTGGTGATAACCACTCTTCAAGTCAATTTTACTAAAGACACATGCACCATGCAATTCATCTAACATATCATCTAGTCTAGGTATGGGCTGCCTATACTTAATGGTTATGTTATTGATTGCCCTACAATCCACACACATACGCCATGAACCATCCTTCTTAGGAACTAATAAAATAGGACAGCACAAGGGGACATAGACTCACGCACAAAACCCCTCTCTTACAACTCACTTACCTGCCGTTGAAGCTCCTTAGTCTCCTCCGGATTGCTCCTATAGGCGGGACGATTTGGCAATGCACTCCCAGGCACGAAATCGATTTGGTGCTCGATTCCCCTCAATGGTGGTAAGCCTTGAGGTAACTCCTCCGGAAATACATCTTCGAATTCCTGCAAAAGTGAAAGAACAACGCTCGGAAGAGACCTGGCTATATCATTTGTGTTAAGGAGGATCTCCTTATAAACAATCAACACAACTGGTTCATGTGTGTGCATCAATTGTTTCAACTCACCTTTTTGGGCCATATATGATTTCTGTTTGGCCTCTTTCCTCTCAATTTCTTCCCTCTCATTTTCTTTCCTCTCATTTTTCTTTTGTAAGGCTGTCTCATTTTTTTGATCAATTTTTTTTTCAGCCATTTCATTTTTATTTTCAAAGGCCATCTCACATTTTAGTTCACTCTTTTTTTCGGCCTCATCTCTCTTCTTTTTTTTCAAATTGTCCTCCAACACTTGCTTTGGGGACAATGGGAGTAATACAATGGATTCTTTTTTCAATACAAATGAATACCTATTCTTGATCCCATCATGTGTCACTCGCCTATCATATTGCCAAGGCCTGCCCAACAAGATATGACAAGCATGCATGGGTACCACGTCACACAAGACCTCATCCACATACTTACCAATAGAAAAAGGCACTAGCACTTGCTTGTTAACTTTCACTTCCGCACAATCATTCAACCATTGAAGCCTAAATGGTTGAGGGTGCTTTATTGTAGGCAAACCCAATTTCTCCACCATTTCAACACTAGCCACATTAGTACAACTCCCCCCATCTATGATTAAATTGCAAACCTTTTGATTCACAAAACACCTAGTATGGAACAAGTTCTCTCTTTGGTTAGTCTCATCTTCCTTGATTTGGGCACCCATAATTCGCCTAGTCACTAGTAGTTCACCTACAACTGCCTCAAAACCCTCGTCAGGATCCTCAAATGCAGGCATCTCATCATCATCACCCTCACTTTGAGACTCATATTCACCATAGTCATTTAGAATCATTACCCTTTTATTAGGACATTCACTAGCAATATGACCTAACTCTCGACACCTAAAACATTTAACATCTCTAGATCGATTAGAAGGAGTTTCAGATTTATCTTGCATTCCTTGTTTAGGCGTCTCTTGTTTGGTCTCAAATTTGGGCTTGGTCACCGCCTTGTTCTCCTCACGTTTCACCACATTTGATCGCCATGAAGATGATGAACCCCCAGTTGGATTGGTGCGGCCAACTCCACGCCTTTTGAGTTGTTGCTCCACTTTTATGGCCATTTGCACCCTCTTCCTCAATATTGGCCCTAATCATGACTACTTCCATCTCCTTATAGTAGTCCTCAACACTCTTCACCCCTTGCCTCAAAGTTAGTAGTCTCTTAAACATCTCCCTATAGTAGTGGTTGGGCACAAACCTTTTCCTCATGACCCTCTTCTTCTCATCCCAAGTTTCAATGGGATTCTCATTATACCTCCTCCTAGTGGTCACTAGTTGATCCCACAAAATGAGAGCATAGTCTAGAAATTCCACCACCGCCAACCTAACCTTTTTTTGCTCGGAGTAGTGGTGACATTCAAACACAAACTCTACCCTATTTTCCCACTCTAAGTATGCCTCCGGGTCAGATTTCCCATGGCACGATGGAATTTTCATCTTAATACTACCCATGTTTCCATCCTCCCTATTCCAATCATATCTACCCCTTACGGCCTCTCTTTTCCCTCTACCAAATCCTCTACCTCTTCCATTCCTACCCCAATTTTCGTTTTGGCTCTCCTCATCTCCTCCCAAATCATACTCTTCCTCTTCTTCTCCCCTACACATATTTTTAGGCTTAGATTTATCTCCACTAGTACTAACTTCAAGCCTATCCAACCGCTCATGTAATGGCTCTAACTCGGTTCTCATCATCCTACTAAAATGCCCAAGTAACGCCTCCATTTGTACTTTAGATAACCCCGGGTTCGAACTATCTCCTACCTCCCTCTCCATTTAATTTCAGTTTAGAAAACAATATGTTCCTCACCCAAATGCTCACGGCCACTCCAAAGAAAGTCGCTCGTCACTCCTCTCTAATTTTTTTTTCCTCACAACAAATACTCACCGTTCACTCCAAAGAAATCCACTCGCACTCAAGTATTTTCACTCAAATTCGAGGGTTCCCTCAAGGTGCTCAAGCTCTGTATTTTCGTATATCAAACAATCAAGTTCATCTTGTGAACAAATGTGATCGACTCACTTAGACTGCGTAGACAAGAAATTTGAAGGTATAATTAATTTTTTTTTTTTGGACTATGAGAGACAATTGAATATGACTCTATAAAGAAAGACGAAGAATGATAGAACCAAACAGATTTGAAAGCGGAACTAAATGATAATTAGATCTGATAATAGAACGAAGGATAAACTTACTTGAATTCAATTAACCAAAAGCTCTGATACCAAATTATACGAATCCTCGTACGAATAAATAGCAAACACGATTAAAATCGAATCGCGCCCTCTATTCAATAACGAGCAAGGATCAATGTGTTGTCCCGATCTTTTGAATCAAGTGTGTGTGCGATTTTCACCTCTAAACTATGAAAAGTTCAGCAACAAATAATCACGGAAAATAAACAACCGAAATTATAACGAACCTTCAAAGACCAAGCCCTTGAAAATCCGCACAAGAACGATCGAAAAACGCCACAAAATTAAAACTTTGATAAGTTTGATTTTTGAGTACAAAGCAAAGCTTTGAAAAAGTTTGAGAGAAAAACTCAAAACTATTGTATAAACTCAATAATATCTCAATTGTGTGTTAATTTTCGTTCAAACATGTTTTACTAGACAAAAGATATCTCAAATCTAGTCTCCAAAAAAATTAAAACTCTACAAAGAAAACAAATCCGCGCAGAAAACACAGGACACGGACCCCGTGTTAACCTCCGTGTACGGGTCCGTGTTCGCTCGGGAGAATCAACTTCAGCTGGAAACAAGGAGCACGGACCCCGTGTCCACCTCCGTGTACGGGTCCGTTTACGCACTGTATGAGGACACGGACCCCGTGTACTGATCCGTGCTCGGGTCCGTGTCGGCACGCAAATTCTTCATCCTCGACTGTAAAGGGCACGGACCCCGTGTGCAGGTCCGTGTAGGCATCCGTGTAGTCTCGGCCGTATTCAACAATGCTTGAATAATATTCCTTTTGTCTCCAAACGTGCTCCCATGCATCACGACCCCTTCATGCTTGCTCATGACTCCCTGTAGTGCCTCCTTGAACTTCTTTAGTCGTCCCCTCGTTACTGGTCCCTCCGGCAACTGCAAATGATCCCATGCTTTCCTTGGAGCTTCACCGCCTGTGTTCGCATCATGAGTAAAACATGAAAACACCAACAAAAATTTCACCAAAATTTCAGAAACTGAAGAAGAACGATATACCAAAAGAAATGATATGAATCCATGTGCGTAAGAAAAGCAAACACGATTAAATATGAATCGCGCCCTCAATTCAATAAAGAACAAGGAATTCGTGTTGTTGTCCCGATCTTTTGAATCAAGTGTGTGCGTGATTTTCACCTCTAAACTATGATAAGTTTAGCAACAAATAATCACAATGAAACAATCGAAAACTCGAACGAACCTTCAAAGAAAAAGTCTATGACAATCCGCACAAGAACGATCGACAAACGCCACAAAGTTAAAAAATTTGATAAGTTTGATTTGAAGAACAGAGCAAGAGCCTTGAAAAAGTTTAGAGAAAAACTCTAAAACTTTGATAAAATATCAATAATGATCTGAATTGTGTCAAAATTTCGTCCATAATATGTTCACTTATCCAAAAGATAACAATATCTAGTTGCCAAAATATTTAAAACTCTGAAAAAGGAAAAAATTCTAGGTTACCAAGTGTAGTGGTCCGGAAGGGGGTCCGTGTAGGCACTGGAATTCTCCATCTCGGATGTATCGGACACCGACCCCGTGTACAGGTCCATGCTCAGATCCGTGTACACACTGGATTTCTTCATTCTCGGTTGTAATGGACACGGACCCCGTGTACAGGTCCGTGTAACCTCGGTCCATCAAAAGAGACTTGAATACTGTTCATTTGGCCTCCAAACGTACTCCCATGCATCACGACCCCTTCTTGATTGCTAATGACTCCCTGTAGTGCCTCCTTGAACTTCTTCAGTCTTCCTCTCGTGATTGGTCCCTCCGGTAACTCCAAAGGATCCCATGCTTTACTTGGCACTCGACCAACCGTGTTTGCATCAACTTACATTATCTTCATCAAACAGCTGGCAAGGCGTTCAAAAGATTGGAAGGATCGTTGTGCGAGTGTTAGACGAAGTGGGAGACAGAAGCCTCCGTGCTCGAGCGGTCAAATCTTACCACCCGAGCGCCGAAGACATTGTCCAAGAGAAGAATTCCAGAACGAGCGGCGCCCGAGCGGTAACATTTTAACGCCCGAGCGCGACCTGTCCAGAAGAGCCCGCGCTCGAGCGGTAGAAATCCGCGCCCGAGCATCACCCACTCGCGATAAAATCTTTACTTTCCTATTTTTGAGTCCTAATTTTTTTGGTAATTAGATTTTCATATCTTTTGATTTTTTTTTATCTTTAACCCACGCCCGAGTGTCTCACACTTCGCGAGAAAAAGGTTCGTTTGAATTTTGATTATTTATCTTCGTTTATTTTTGTTTCTAAATTCTTTGTAATTTAGAGGTGAATTTTATAACCTTACTTGTTCAAAAAGATCAGGATAACACAATCGTTTCTTTTGTTTCATCGAATCGAGGGCGTGACTTTGTTTTTGAGCTCGTTTGGTTTTTGTGGCCGAAGAATCGCATCATTTGGTATCAGAGCTTTTGGTTCCCTTTTATTCAAGTAAGTTTATCCTTTTTATTATCAGATCTGTGTTAATCTTTCGTTCGTTATCAGATTTGTTTTATCCTTTTTTCTTTGTCTTTCGTGAATCTTGCGATTCTCAAAATATCTGATTTTTTTTCTTTTTTTTTTCTAGTTTGCACAGCCATCCTCGTTCAATCCCCAAAAAAAAAAGAGTACAAATATTCCGAAAATTTTCTATAAATTGGTTTTGGTATTTTGTTCTATTCTCTTGTGGAGTCATATTCCAGTCTCTCTCAATAAAAAAAAATGTACTATTATTTAGCCTTTGATTTTGTTCTTATATCTATTGTCAGTCATATTCAAGTGACTCTCACAATAAAAAAAAATAATAAAATATACAAATTCTTGTTTTACGCAGTCCGTGTAAGTCAGTTTGCAAGTGTCATGAAGTTTGAACTTGTGAGTTTGATGCACACAAGCTACAAAGCCTGAAAGCATACCCTGCGAAAGAATTCTCAAAATCGTGTGAAATACTTGAGGGCTAGTGTTTATTTCTTGGAGTGACGTGTAAGGTTTTGTAGTGAGTACAAAAAAAAATAAATATAGAGAAAAAAAGAGGGTCGAGTGATTTTTTTTCATTGAAGTGACTAGTGAGGATTCGTGGTGAGGAACTTCATTTTTTATTGTTTTCTATTAACTTTTTCTTGCAGGTGTAATGATTGACGAACGCCATTTTCAAACATTGTTAGGAGGGTTGGATAGAATACGAGAGAAGGTGTTTAAGGCTCTACGTGATGCGATTCTTCAATCACGAAAAGCAAACACGCTTAGAACGGAGTCACGCCCTCGATTCGATGAAAGAAAGAAACGGTTGTGTTGTTCCGATCTTTTTGAACAAGTAAGGGTGTAATATTCACCTCTAAATTACGAAGAATTTAGCAACAAATATTAACGAGATAAGCAATCGAAATTCAAATAAACATTCAAAGAACTCGTCTTTGACAATCTGAGTAAAGAACAATCGACAAACGCCACAAAGTAAAAACTTTGATAAGTTTGATTTGAGAAACACACAAAGATGTATACAAAGCCAAACTTTGAAATTGAGAGAAAAACTCACAAATATGATAAAACTCAAAATTAATTATCTAAAATGATGAATGTTCGTGTATATATTGTTAACAAATCAAAAAGATTACAAAATCTGGTTACCTAAATAATTTAAACTCTAAAATAGGAAAAATCTGCACCAAATCTGCGAGGGGACACAAACCCCGTGTAGAGGTCTGGGCTGGGGTCCGTGTAGGCACTGTAATTTTCATTCTCGAGTGTAAGGGACACGGACCCCGTGTACAAGTCTGTGCTCGGGTCCGTGTAGGCTCTGGATTTCTCATGCCAGAGTGTAAGGGACACGGACCCCGTGTACAGGTCCGTGCTCCGGTCCGTGTAGGCCATGACTTTTTCATACTTCAAAAAATAATGGTCTGTACCCCGCCCGGCGTATGGTATTCGTTGTTGAACTCCACCATTTTTTTGAATATGCTTGATTCATCATCGTTGAGCTTGGATGTCCGGAACAATGACGCTTCATAAATCTCCATCCAATCATTTGTATGCCACGCCAAGCCAGATTCATATCATACTCCACTTCTTCAAAAAGATTTGTCCTCAAATCTTGTCTACCTACACAAAAACAAAGCAAGCTAGTAATAACAAGAGTTATATTAGCAACAAGCTTACCTTTGACATCAAGTTTGTAGACATTATCATTTGCTCGGAAATCCCAACTTCACAGTCGCTTTCCCTATGTATTCATACATTGCTCCATACGATGAATAATAAATGATACAAAATGACATTAATAAAATCTCATTAAGCATCACGAAAATTAAATTCATCCCCTTCTTAGACCTAGTTAACAATACAATTATTTTCACACAACTGTTCAACCATAGTTCACTAGGAATAAGAATTATCCCATGCCATGTATAAGAATTTAGCCTAGAAGCTATTTTCCTATATGCTATGCATGATTCACAACTCCACTCAACATACCGCTTCATATGCAACCAACACATATAGTCATGAAATATGTCAATTATCAAGCCACTACAATACGTCTCACAACCACATAATTCATGCAATGAATATAAAATGTCAAATTCATTCTTTTTAAACATATACTCATCATAAAAAAAATAATTATCATGTCCAACCATGCACCTTTCAACAACATCACCAAACAAATATAATTCATGCAAATAGAACACACTAGATGTACTATCCATGTAAACACTTAACACATCACAAAGATTTGAGCATAATGCATACAATTCATGGTCATAACAAAGACATATCAATTCGACAACTTTTGAAAAATCACAATCACTAACATTTAAGTTTGATCCATGCAATATATCACAATTCTCAAATCTATGACTCCTAAGGACAAAGGTTAATTCACAGTTAGACCCTTTAAACATCACATTTTCAACTCTCACACCAAATTCTTGAATACAATACAACAACGAATTAAGATAAGAACGAAAGTCATACCTCTTGGTTGTTGCGTTGACAACTAACCTTACCTCACCTTGATTGCCTCCAACGTTATGTTTATAACCATATGATCTCCCTCCACCTTCAGGTCTTCCTCGCCTCCTTATCATGACATCTTAATAATCCTTCAAGATTGAAATAACAATGCTCGGGATTGAACCGACGATATCATCACAGTGATAATAAACCTCTTTGTACAAAGGTGCTATAATTTCAATCAATGCTCGGGATTGAACCGACGATATCATCACAGTGATAATAAACCTCTTTGTACAAAGGTGCTATAAGGGGTTTATGGAAGGATAAGAAACTCTCAACCTCACTCTTTTGGGCCTTGAAATTATTTTTCTTTTTCTTTTCTTTGGCCTATTTTTCTCTCTCTTTTTCTTTCATCTCATTTTTTTCATCTTTTTTTCTTTTCATGGTCATCTCACACTTTTGTTCTCTCTTTCTTTCGGCCATTTTAAATTATTTTTCAATCACTTCAGGGAATTTTAATTGATCCTCAAGAACAACATTTGGATTCAATTGAACAAATGAACTATTTTGTTCTCCAACAAATTTATGCACAATAATTTTTCCTTGCCTATTCTCCTCCTCCATAGTACACAAAATAGGCACTTCTCCTCCATCTAATGATTCACTTTCCACCATAAATTGTTCAACAACATTCAACTCACTAACTAGCGGAATACCACCACAAACTCTATTAATCACAACCTCACATTCAGGTTCCACTACAACCTCAACTTCTTGTTCAAGTTCAGCACCCTCAACCTCCACTTGAGACTCAATCAACACCACAACATCAATCTCCATTTGAGATTTAAGCTCAACTGGTGATTCTACTACGGTCACCTCCTCACGTGGACATTGGCTGATATCATGCCCAATGGCTAAACACCAACAACATATAATATCTACAGTATGAGGACTAGAAGTTTTAGATGTACCTCGATGTTCATGCCTTGTAGCTTCATGCCTCAACTCAACCATTGACCTTCCCATGATTTTGTCGTTCCTGTTGGACCGCCAGGTGGATGCCAACGAATCACCATACAAGCCATGTTCATCTCTCCCACCTCCTCTCACATTATTGTGATTTGGAACAAATTGCTTCCTCATCACCCTTTTCATCTCATCACACCGCCTATCATCATAACGATCCCCATGCAGCGCTTTATTCCCTTCAACTCTCTTACCTTGCCTATTCTCATCATCATGCCTATCATAGGCCTCAACTTCTTCGCACCGCCCATACCTCTCACGTAGAGGCTTAAACTCCTTCTCCCACATTCTATCCAACCCTCTTAACATTGTTGAAATTGACGATCATCAACCATTATACCTGCAAGAAAAGGTTAGTAGAAAACAATAAAGAATAAATTTTCTCACCACAAATTCTCACTGGTCACTCCAATGAAAAATTCACTCGACATTCTTTTTTTTCCTCACTACAAAACCTCGCACATCACTCCAAGAAAAAAACGCTCTCCGTCAAGTATTTCACTCGAATTTTAGAGTTCTCTCGTAGGGTACACTTTCAAGCTTTGTAGCTTGTGTGTATCAAACTCACAAGTTCAAACTTCACGACACTTGCAAACTGATTTACACGGACGAAGCAGAACAAGAAATTTGAATTTTTTTTTTAAATTTATTGTGAGAGGCACTTGAATATGGCTCCCACAAAAGAGAAGAACAAGATTCAATGCTAAATAATAGCACAAATTTTTTTTTTTATGTTGAGAGACTTTAATATGACTCACACAAGATAATAGAACAAAATATCAAAACCAAAGTATGGCCAATTTTCGAATTTTTTTTTGTACTCTTTTTTTTTTTTGCCCTTGGCACAAGTGTGATTGTGCATTCGAAAAACACCAGGAAAAAAAATCACAAAATTTTCAAGAATCATAGACGAAGAACGAAAGGATAAAACAGATCTGATAACAAACGAAGGATAAACACAGATCTGAAAATAAAAAGAATAACCTTACTTGAATCAAAGGGAACCAAAAGCTCTGATACCAAATGATGTGATTCTTCAAACACGAAAAGCAAACGCGCTCAAAACAGAGTCACGCCCCCGATTCGATGAAAGAAAGAAACTGTTGTGTTGTCCCGATCTTTTTTAACAAGTTAGTTTGTAATATTCACCTCTAAATTACGAAAAATTTAACAACAAATATTAACGAGATAAACAATCGAAATTCAAGCGAACCTTCAAAGAACTTGTCTTTGACAATCCGAGTAAAGAACAATCGACAAACGCCACAAAGTAAAAACTTTGATAAGTTTAATCTGAGAAAAACACAAAGGTGTATACAAAGCCAAGCTTTGAAATTGAGAGAAAAACTCACAAATATGATAAAACTCAAAATTAATTATCTACAATGATGAATTTTCGTGTATATATTGTTAACAAATAAAAAATATTACTAAATCTAGTTACCTAGATAATTTAAACTCTAAAATAGGAAAAATCTGTACCAAATCTGCGAGGGGACACGAACCCCTTGTAGAGGTCTGGGCTGGGGTCCGTGTAGGTACTGTAATTTTCATTCTCGAGTGTAAGGGACACGGACCCTGTGTACAGGTCTGTGCTCGGGTCCGTGTAGGCTCTGGATTTCTCATGCTCAAGTGTAAGGGACATGGACCCCATGTACAGGTCTGTGCTCGGGTCCATGTAGGAACTGACTTTTTCATACTTCGAAAAATAATGGTCTGTACCCCGCCCGGCGTATGGTATTCGTTGTTGAACTCCACCAGTTGCTTGATTATGCTTGATTCATCATCATTGAGCTCGGATGTCCGAAACAACGACGCTTCCTAAGTCTCCATCCAATCATTTGTACGCCACGCAGGCCAGATTCATATCACTACGTGTGAGTTATAGGCGGTGTGAAAGAGAGGAGACCTATGATCGGCATGATGATGAGAATAGGCGTGATAAGAGAGTTGAAAGGAGTAAAGAATTGCATTTAGATCGTTATTATGATAGTCGATGTGAGGAGAAGAGAGGAGTAGGCCAAAGAAGTGAATGTGTTGTGCATAAGGAGTCTTTGACATTCACTTGGCGGAGGAGCTTGGACGAGAAACTCATTGCTAGGCCAAAGAAGGAGTCAAGACGTGAAGCTAGCAAATATGAATATCAAGGTACATCTAAAAACTCAAATTCTAGTACTTGTGATATTATATGTTGTTGGTGTTTAGAAGTTAGACATGATATCAGCCAATGTCCACGTGATGAGTTGGCCATAGTAGAATCATCCATTGAGCTTGAGCCTCAAATTGGAGTTGATATAGTAGTTGAGTATGAACTTGGAGATAAGGTTGTAGTGGAGCCTGAATCTGAATTTGTGATTCGGAAATATGTAGATGATAGTATTCCACTAGTTGGTGAGTCGAATGATGTTGAACCATAGACAGTGGAGGTTGGATTATTAGATGGGGGAGAAGTGTTTAATTTGTCAACTATGGATGAGGAGAGGGGAGAAATTGTTGTGCATAAATTTGTTGATGACCAAAATATTTCATTGGTTCAATTGAATCCAAGTGTTCTTGAGAATCAATTGAAATTTATTTATAAAATGTGAAACAACCCACTCCCATGGCAACAACATTTTAAAACTAATAGCATATGCGGAATCCTTATCATTTAAAGGGTAAGAACAATATACCATTTAACATCGTAAACATTTTCAAAATTTAGTATACATAACATTCACCTTTGAATCATCCAAAACAAATCCAAAAGCCAACATAAAGTTTTCCCATGATGCAAGTTACAAAATACATGATATTTAAACACTTATAATATTCAACACCCCAAAATACAAATGTTATGACAAAATTCAAAAATTTCCCTTTCTTTAGCCATATGACTTCTTCCGCCTCAGACAATCCGTTTCAATCCTTTTTATCACCTGCATCACATGACATTAACTGGAACGAGATAAAACTCAGTAAGTAGAAAGCTATATATTACAAATACATATATAGGCTTGGCTTGAAATATGGCTATGGCAATGGCAATGAAAAATGAATGATACCATCTTCAAAGAACAATAAATATCAAGACAATATAGATGGCATCTCATAACATGAATTAAAGGAAGGAATTGATAGTTCTGTGACCTGTGACCTATAGTAAGTATCTCTTTGATATAAATATCAAAACTGTGAGAGATACTTAAGAATCATGTGATTGGCCAATGACATGCATGTAATAACTATTATTCCTTGGCTTCAATTATAGGAATTTTCATCGAGGCAATTTAACAAATACTTGGTAGGCAACAATAAAGTACTAGCTCCTTATCAACGAATTCAATGGTATTCTTGGATCAATGAACAAATAACAATACAGACATCAATAATATAACAACGGAAAGAGCTAGACATCAATAAACATGACTTACATAAATATATATCATGTGAGCATTTGAAAGGGAAAACTTCTACTTTCAACCCACGAGCACTATAATGGCTATGATGATCTTGAATGAATCCTACAACCATTATCACAATAATAACCATAAATCATCACCAATAATCAATGAACCCAACTTAACCCTTAATATTTCAAACCCTTCTAAACTCCAACAATACTAAGATCTTACCTTGTAGCTAGAAATTTAGGTAGGAGCAACTAAGAAATATACTATAATCCTTGAACTTAAAGTGGAGAATTGAAGAGAAGAAAACCTTTGAGGGAGAAGGCTAGGAACGATCCAAGGAGAAGGAAAGAAGGAGAAATGGTTAGAAGAGTCTAGAAACATGCTTAATAAGCCTTCCAATACTCCAAAAACGTGTTTTAAAACAACAATTCTCGCACAACTAGCGTCGCGGCGCCGCCCGGATGGCGCAGCGGCGCCCGCGCTACGGCGCCTGCAGCGCCAGGGTCACGTCAAAACTCATTCATTTCCATAAACAACACTAACCATAAACATAACTCTAAACAATAACCATATTTAATCATCCCAATAAACATATCCATAACCAATAACCATTAAAATAACTATAACCATACCTTATCACAAGAAATAATGAATTACACCATCAACAACAGCATGATAAAAGGTCGGGATATTACAATATCCCCTCATTATAAAAATTTCGTCCTTGAAATTTGTTTACCGTCAAATAAACTCAGATAACGATGTTTCATCTCCTCTTCCGGTTCCCACGTGGCCTCTTCAATCACTTGATTCCTCCAAAGAACTTTGACAATACCAATCTCTTTGTTTCTCAACACTTTAACTTTGCGATCAAGAATTTGAACCGGCATTTCCTCGTAGCTAAGGTTAGGCAAAAGATCCAATGACTTATACCGAAGAACATGAGATGAGTTAGCAGTATACTTACAAAGCATAGAAACATGAAATACGTTGTGAACTCGATCCAAGTCCGGTGGCAATGCAAGACGATAGCCTCAGTCTCCAATCTTATAAAGATTCTCAAACGGCCCAATGTATCGAGGACTTAGTTTTCCTTTCTTGCCAAATCGCATAACTCCCTTAAGAGGAGCTATTTTAATAAAAACATGATCACCAACCTTAAATGCCAATGGCCGTCTTCCAACTTCGGCATAACTCTTCTGTCTAGATTGAGCTGTATTCATTCGTTCCCAAAGCTCGATGTAGACTCTTCCAAAATTCGGATGTAAACCGTGGATCACGATCTGAAACTATCGACACCGGTATCCCATGAAGTCTCACAATTTCCTGAATATAAGCCTCGGCATATTGATTCATAGAATACGACGTCTTGACATGAAGAAAATGCGATGACTTGCTCAATCGATCCACGATCACCCAAATAGAATTGAAGTTGTTCTGCGTCCTTGGCAACCCAACAACGAAATCCATAGTTATGTGTTCCCACTGCCATTGCGGTATAGGCAAGGACTGCAACAATTCCGCCGGTCTTTGGTGCTCAATCTTAACCTGTTGACAGGTTAGACATTCCGAAACAAATAACATGATATCTTTTTTCATACCTGGCCACTAGTAAAGACGTCGAAGATCCTTATACATATTTGTACTGCCAGGGTGAACCGGATATGGAGCTGTATGCGCTTCAATAAAAACATCTTTTCGAATGTCATCTCCCAAAAGAACACATATCCAACCTCGAAAGGTCAACTAACCATCCTGATTCAACCCAAACTCAAAAACTCCTATTAGATCACTCCTTCCCTTTAACTCCATCAACTGATCATCGGACTGTTGTACCTTCAAAATTCTGTCAACCAAAGTTGAGTGGAGAACTAATGCAGATAATTGAGCTATTGAACCTGGAGATACCAAGGTTATTTCATTCCTTTGTAAATCAAGTAAAAATAGTTTTGAAATTATAGAGCCCAATAAGGAACTCGACTTGCGATTCAAAGCATCTGCAACCACATTAGCTTTACCAGGATGATAGCTAATAGTGAAATCATAGTCCTTCACCAATTCCAACCATCTCCGCTGCCGCATATTCAATTCTTTCTGCGAAAACAAATAGCTCAAACTTTTGTGATCTATAAATATTTCACATTTTCACCATAAAGATAAAGATGCCAAATCTTTATGGCAAAAAACACAGCCGCCAACTCCAAATCATTATTAGGATAATTCTTCTCGTATTCCTTCAACTGAAGAGAAGCATGCGCTATCACCTTCCCACGATGCATCAATACGGCACCTAACATGAAACGCCCTAGATTCGACAACTGTCCTCACTGTACCAAGACGAGTCTTTCCAGCATGCTTATGTCCTCACTCACACGCACCATAGAAAACGTCCTAGGAGGTCACAAATCTCAGAATTGCCCCAAGTCAAGCACGCTTAACTTTGGAGTTCTTATGTGATGAGCTGCCGAAAAGAAGATGCACCTTCGTGGTATGAGTAGTACATATCAAATCTTTTGAGCCATCTTCAACTGTACAGTCCATTACATTGAACAGTCTCGGAAACCCTCTCCTTCCGGTGTAAGATCAGTTCATTCATGTTCCCTCCGCCTAAAAGCCTGCCAGGAGCCGCTCATTGTCTGTGCAACCTCATGGCACCGGCGATCACCACCCGCCCTCTTAGGCCCCGGGCCTCACATGCCCACCAGCTTCTGCTTGGTTCGTCCCCTAACCACATCGTACTAAGAGAAGTCAGCTCTGATACCAACTGTAAAGGCCGTATTTCGTATTCGTATTTTTGCGGAATTTTTAAAATTTTTCTAAATAAATAAATAACTTGCCTCATTCATAAAATAAAATTATAAATAGTTTTAACTTTTAAAAGAACAGCGGAAGTAAATATAGTTTTTCAACAACAACTTAATAATAATCCAACGTATTAAAAAAACTGAGTTTAAACATTAAAAGATAAATAAACTGAAACATGAGGTCCTCGGGTTCCTACTACTATTGACCCAAGCTAGCTCACTGGTCCCCGCCCTCGGTCTCGACCTCACCAGTACCTACAAATATAAAGTCTAGTGAGTCTAAAGACTCAACATGTATATATCATGAACAACAAGTAAATATATCATAAAATCGTATGCAACGTAAAAATATCGTATCGTAAATCATAATGTAACAATCATGTCATGAGTAATTACAAATACGTGCATATCTGAAAATCATACGGAAAAGCTTTGCTCAATAGAGCTCTATCATAACATATCATATCAAAATTTTCTGGTAGAGATAATGTTTCCAAGAAAGTGGCCCATAACACAACATGAACGCCTGATCAGACTAAACCACAGTATACTGGACGGTAGAGATCCCCCCAGCCCTTGGACTGGATGTCCGTACCCATACATAATCGTAAACGGTCGTAAGTCACCGGGTGGCGAGGTCCCCGACTGTGCATGCCGGCTTCCAAACCCATAAACGTGAGGTGGCCAAAAGACATATTGCATATATCTCAAAATAAATATTTTATATTTTATGCACGTAATATAATTATAACCCTGTTTGTACCGGATGAGTTGGATCATTTCCTGGCTTACTATGACCTAATTCTAACATGAGGCACATGCAAATAATCTCAACTTGACAAAAACTTTACATCCGAACCAAAAACGAGACCAACGATACCAACAACTTAATTTCCAACCATGGCCTCGTACCAACCCAAACCAACATTGAAACAACATTTGGCCATGATTAAAATACACCTAATATAATAAAAAAAATATCCATAAGGACTTTAATACAAGAAAAATGTGAATGGAGGCCAAAACCATGAAACGCTCTTTCGAGAGTCTCTTTGGCACATTGCACCGTAAATTCTCGTACGACCTCTAAACTCAACCAAATCACAAACGGCCAAAAACATGACTTATCTAACTCATTCAGGTACTGTCAAGTCCAAGGCCATAGGCTAAAAGCCAACCAAGAACTCAAAATAGGCCTCCTGAACCGCAACAATGCTGCTGTCAAATTTCAGTGGCAGCAGCTGTGCTTGTTTTTCTTAGTTAATGAAACTAATTGCCATTGGGGCTTGAACCACCGACCAGAATCTCTTACCAACATCCTAAGGCGTGGCTTGAACCATGGCTAAGGGCTGGAAGCCAACCTCAAACCAAGCAATTACCTAGGACAACTCGAATCTCCAACCGAGAGCACCCAATTTAGTGTTGTGCGATGTGTTGCATTGTTTATTGTCTTGTGTCATTCCAGTGGCCATATAATCGGCCATGGCTCAATCTAGACATGATGAGGTATTGTGTGAACCATGGCTATGGCTACAAGCCAACCATCATCCACCCAAAAACCCCAAAACCGAAACCTCACTCACACAAAAATCAGAAATGAAAGACCGAGGGACACTTGCATTGTTGATGTAAAAATCTAATGGATCCATGAACCAAGCTTGGAAAGGCTTACTTGGTCACGTCCTAGACATGTCAACGAAACGTTCTAACAATGGTTACAGTCCTTGGAACAAACATGATTAGAACACTCACCATAAACAACCAAATGACAAAAATCGTGACACAATCTGTAACTCATGGAAATGTTGCTGTCAATTCTTTATCCTAATTGCATGGAATTAAACCAACGAATCAACAACACCCTCTAAATCGTGCCTAGATGCAGCCTTGAGTGCCAGGAACCGAGCAACTCCCTGGAATCAACAAAATCAACTCAACCGTTAATCACATAGCATAAAGCCGAGAGTAATCTGTGCAGATTTTTCGAGTTTGCTGTCAAATTATGCTTTGCTCCGTGAATCATGAACATATGGTGGTTAAAAAATATCTATAGGATTTGATTGAATAGAAAAAAAACATTATATACATGCCTGGAATTTTGTTTTGAAGAAAACAAAATTCAAAACAAAATAATACGACGAACACGGCGCGGAAGAGTCGGAGTCGTGTTTCTTTCTTTCCTATTTCTTTCTGCTGCTACTCACGATTTCAGCTGTGTTTCTTCTTATAATTTCAAAGCTATGGGTGGAGGTATGCTAGGAATGAGGGTGCAGGTTACAAGGGGGTGTTAAATGGGTCATGAAATGCATTTAGATGGGGGTTACAAGTGTGGATTTTGAATGGAATTTGAAATGCTTCTCATTCCCTTGCTAGCCGATACTCTTGTTCTCATTCTTGCTGCACGATCAGCTCATTTTCTAGACTCATAGGTTGAGGGGAAATGAAGTGGAATTGTAATATTTGAATTACTAATAATTAGTGAATTAAAATTGAGGAATTGAATACAATATGAAGTCCATTTAGAGGTGACTTGAATGGGAGTTACCAAACTTTTGAAATGGTTTATGGGTTGACTAAATTGTTACTAATATTGCATGTACAATGTTGTTTAAATCTAGTATTTTAAATGTTTAAGGTTTTAAACACCGCTTTATATATTTTAGTGAATTAAAACATTAATTTAGAATAAAATCTTGCATGGCATGCTTGACCTAAAATTTAAGTATTAAAATGTTAGTTTTTTTTTTAATTTCATGAATATATTACACCTAGATTAATATATCCCCATTTGTTTAATCTGTGCCTAGATGCAGCCTTGAGTGCTTGGAACCGAGTAACTCCCTGGAATCAACAAAATCAACTCAACCGTGAATCACATAGCATAAAGCCGAGAGTAATCTGTGCAGATTTTTTCGAGTTTGCTGTCAAATTTATGCTTTGCTCTGTGAATCATGAACATATGGTGGTTTAAAAATATCTATAGTACATGATTGAAGAGAAAAGAAACAATATATACATGCTTGGAATTTTGTTTTGAAGAAAACAAAACAATACGACGAACACGGCGCAGCGGAGTCGGAGTTGTGTTTCTTTCTTTCCTATTTCTTTCTGCTGCTACTCACGATTTCAGCTGTGTTTCTTCTTATAATTTCGAAGCTATGGGTGGAGGTATGCTAGGTAATGAGGGTGAAAGTTACAAAGGGGTGTTAAATGGGTCATGAAAGGCATTTAGATGGGGGTTACAAGTGAGGAGTTCGAATGGAATTTGAAATGCTTCTCATTCCCTTGCTAGCTGATACTCTTGTTCTCATTCTTGCTGCACGATAAGCTCATTTTCTAGGCTCATAGGTTGAGGGGAAATGAAGTGGAATTGTAATATTTGAATTACTAATAATTAGTGAATTAAAATTGATGAATAGAATACAATATGAAGTCCATTTAGGGGTGACTTGAATGTGGAGTTATCAAACTTTTGAAATGGTTTATGGGTTGACTAAACTGTTACTAATATTTCATGCACAATGTTGTTTAAATCTAGTATTTTAAATGTTTAAGGTTTCAAACACCCCTTTATATATTTTAGTGAATTAACACATTAATTTAGGAAAAAATCTTGCATGGCATTCTTCACCTAAAATTTAAGTATTAAAATGCTAGTTTTTTTTTTTAATTTCATGAATATATTAAACCTAGATTGATTTATCCCCATTTGTTTACATATTTTAATTTAAGCTTTAATTAAATATTGAACCTAAGAGAACTTATTTAATATCTTAGCTCCAATTAATTTAATAAATCCTAAAGACATTCTTTTTCTTTGAAAAGAAATTATTCCTTGGCTTAAATTAAATTTAAGAATATTTTTCTTATTATTAATCTTATCTCTAATCTCCCAACTCCGGTCCGGCCTATCGTATTTATCATGAAAAGATAAAACTAAACATCTGCTTTTAAAATAAATAATCATGACTTAACAATTATAAAAATGAATTAAACACTTCATATATATATATATAAATTAATTTTTAATTTAAATAATAACAATTATGCATGGCTTATACGTAATCTGATTTTCGGGTTCTACAACTCTCCTCCCCTTAAAGGAATTTTGTCCTCGAAATTAAAACTTACAGAATAACTCGGGATATCGACTCTTCATCTCTGGCTCAGATTCCCACGTAGCTTCTTCCTCTGAATGATTAAGCCATTTGACTTTCACTAGCTTAACCAATTTGTTCCGAAGCTGTTTCTCCTGCCTGTCTAAGTTTTGCACTGGTCTTTCCTCATAAGTCAGGTTCGGAATGAGCTGCAATGGCTCAAAGTTCAAGACATGCGATGGATTCTCCATATACTTCCTCAACATGGAGACGTGAAACACGTTGTGTACTCCGGCCAGATTCGGCGGAAGAGCAAAACGATAAGCTAATGTATCAATCCTATCGAGGATCTCAAATGGTCCGATGAACCTCGGACTGAGCTTTCCTTTCTTCTCGAACCGCATGACACCTTTCACAGGTGCTATCTTCACGAAAACATGGTCTCCAACGGCAAACTCAAGATCTCTCCTCCTCTGATCCGCATAGCTCTTCTGTCGACTCTGGGCAGTCCTCATTCTGTCACGGATCTTGACTATGTTAGAGTAGGTGCCCGTCGAGCCAAGTGTTGGCCGAGTGTTCACAATGAAACTCTATGTATAAGCAATCTTTATTTTAATAATATTTGAAATTATTATGTTTGCACATCTTTATCTATATGCCTATGCTAGTTGCATAGATAAAGCCCTTGAATATACAAATAGTAGAAAGAATATGAGATGCTCATATGATGAGTATCATGAAACTCATATTTGGAANGTTCTCACTTATCGAGTGGAAACGTCCTAGTTTATGGTTGTACACCATTAGTCCTTATGACCCGGGACAACATTGAGACTCTATGTGCTAGAATTACACTTTGACTTGTTTACCGACTCTCATGGGGTCATCAGGTGGCAAGGTTGGGTGTTTTGACGAAACATATAGGAGTCGATGCATTGTAGTCGGGTATTCACCGCTTACCTTCGGGTATGGATGTCTTATGTGTATGTAGTTTGAAATCTCTGATCAGAGTATGGTGGTAATTATGAAAGGGGTTTCATAGATTACACCATCGATGCAACTACGACATAACACATAGTATCGATTCATTGACAACTCTCGATATACCAATGGTTGTCGACTCGATCGTGATATATGAGATGAAGGGACCGTACTGTACGCTAACCATAATTGAATGGTTCTTGCAGGCACTCTCATTTGATACTTAGGGAATCATGTAAGCGATGCTGCTAGGCGTTTAACATGATTGGTTGGGTACTATCAGACTTGAGTTCTGACGTTCTTATAATCAAGGAGTTGATAATTAGGAATGGAGCAATTGGGGTATGCTCGTATAAGGACATGTTTAGTCCGAATCACATGGAGATGTGAACCCACGGTTAGTTGTATCAATGAACCATTGAGAGCCACACAAGTACTAGCTTTCTAGATCCCGTTGAGAAGTAAAATAGTTCAATGTGTTGAATGGCTTATAAAGGTGTTTATAAGCGTAAGGAAAAATAGAAGTATGACTTCTATGAGAGAATGTAACTTTTACTTTATGAATGTGTTCCTAAAATTAAAAGTTGGCCAAATAAATAATGTATTTGAAAATTGTGATTTTCATAAACATTATTATGGACTAAATTAAATTAATCCAATTGTTGAATTAATTAACTAACATTGGGTCTTGTAGAGTCCAATTGGAATAATTATTTAACTATTAGACTTGAGTAAATTCAAGTAATATTTAATTAGTCTCAAATATGTTTGAGATAATTAAATTAATTCCATGGATTTTTAATTGTTAAAAATCAAATAACATTGCATGCATGGGAGGTGAAGGGTTGGAGACTACTTTTTCAATCTCCATGGCTTGGGATGCTAAAAGGTGTTTTAGTTTTTCCCACAACCAAGACAAGTCATCCTTCTCCCATTCAATACTAAATGGCCGAAATTTTCGGGTAATTCTATCAAAATTTTTCTCTCATCTTGTTCTTCAATAGTTGGAGAAACAATTCTCTACTCAAAGAAAAATGCCATACATTTTCTCGTGCAAGTGTAAGGTGGATCTTCCTAGTTAGTGGTGGGCTTGATTTTGAAGGAAAGAAGGAAGCTTGTAGATTGTCTACCTTCAAGAGCTAAGTTGTTTACAACTTAGTTGGAGTCAAACATCAATCTCAAAAGATTGATAGGTATATTTCTATAAACACCCTATGTATGACATTTTGGTGTTTTTGTATTTGCTACACATCTTAGTAGAGTTGTTCGAATTTTTGCCCTTGAAATTATGATTTTCAAAAATTTTAACTTCCGTTGCGCATTTGAACACCTAAAATCGATCTCTTTTAGACTACTATATCGGCAGTCTGCTGGACAATCACCGGACCCAATTCTGATCTCTCCCCTACTTCATCCCAATGAATAGGAGATCTACATTTACGACCTTATAGTGCTTCATATGGAGCCATACCTACAGACGATTGAAAACTGTTGTTGTAGGTAAACTCCAATAATGGCAACTTCGACTCCCAACTCCCTGTGAAATCAAGGACACATGCACGGAGAAGATCTTCCAAAATCTGGATAACTCTCTCTGACTTCCCATCTGTCTGTGGGTGGAAAGCTGTGCTAAATAACAACTTCTTACCCATAGCTGAGTGCAGACTCTTCCGAAAGGAGGAAGTGAATCTAGAATCTCGGTCAGACACTATCGAAACGGGAATACATGAAGCCTGACTATCTCCCGAATATACAACTCTGCATACTGAATCATGGAGAAAGTTGTCTTAATAGGTAAGAAATGCGCTGATTTGGTAAGACGATCAACAATCACCCAGATAGCATTTGACCCTCTTACTGACTTCGGCAAGCCGACAACGAAGTCCATGGTAACATTCTCCCACTTCCCCTCGGGAATAGGAAGAGGCTTGAGTGTACTTGCAGGTCTCTGATGTTCCGCTTTCACTAGCTGACACGTCAGACACTCGGATACAAAACGTCTGATATCCTTCTTCATTCCCGGCCACCAATACAATAAGTGCAGATCTTTGTACATCTTCGTACTCCCAGGATGAATAGAGTACGACGACATATGAGCCTCAGATAAAATATATGCTCGAATAGAATCGCTGCTAGGAATCCACATTCTGCCTCGATATCTCACAATACCATCGCTAACCGTATACAAGATATTGCCCTTGGCCTCATCTCTCTGCCTCCACTTCTCCAACTGCTCGTCTGCTAGCTGTCCACTACGAAGACGGTCTAGAAGAGAAGACTGAATCGTCAAAGTAGATATACGGGGATCTCTACCTCGAGGATATGTCTCTAGATCAAACCTCTGCATCACAAATTGAAGAGGTCTCGAAGTCCCCAAATGAGCCATCTGAAAGGGGATCGGTTACGGTGACCGGAAACGCAACGGAAGCACAAAAATTTGGATTTTAGACTAAAATTTTCGGCCACCAAGTAAATAATGTGTAGCAAATACAATAAACACAAAATGACATTCATAGTGTGTTAAGAAATGTACCTATCAATCACAAGGATTGATGTATCTCAAACATTACTTGAATTTACCCAAGTCCCACTAGTCAAATAATTATTTTATTTGAGCTCTACAAGACTCAATATGATTTAATTAATCCAACACTTGAATTAATTTAATTATTTGGACTCTACTAGGTCCACTAGTGTTTAATTAATTCAACACTTGAATTAATTTAATTTAGTCCATAATAATGTTTATGAAAATCACAATTTTCAAATACATTATTCACTTGGCCAAATTTTAATTTAGGAACACTTCCATAAATTAAAATTTACATTTCTCTCATAGAAGTCATACTTCTATTTTTCCTTACGCCTATAAACTCATTTATAAGCCGTTCAACACATTGAACTATTTTCTCCTTTATAGAAGTCATACTTCTAATTTTCCTTACGCTTATAAACTCCTTTATAAGCCGTTCAACACATTGAACTATTTTACTTCTCAACGGGATCTAGAAAGCTAGTACTTGTGTGGCCCTCAATGGTTCATTGATACAACTAGCCGTGGGTTCACATCTCCATGTGATTCGGACTAAACATGTCCTTATATGAGCATACCCCAATTGCTCCATTCTTATTTATCAACTCCTTGATAATAAGAACGTCAGAACTCAAGTCTGATAGTACCCAACCAATCATGTTAAACGCCTAGCAGCATCGCTTACATGATTCCCTAGGTATCAAATGATAGTGCCTGCAAGAACCATTCAATTATGGTTAGCGTACAGTACGGTCCCTTCAACTCATATATCCCGACCGATTCGACAACCATTGGTATATCGAGAGTTGTCAATGAATCGATACTATGTGTCATGTCGTAGTTGCATCGATGGTGTAATCTATGAAACCCCTTTCATAATTACCACCATACTCTGATCAGAGATTTCAAACTACATATACATGAAAAACACATAGGATATCCATACCCGTAGGTAAGCGGTGAATCCCCGACTACAATGCATCGACTCCTATATGTTTCGACAGAACACCCAACCTTGCCACCTGATGACCCCATGAGAGTCGGTAAACAAGTCAAAGTGTAATTCTAGCACATAGAGTCTCAATGTTGTCCCGGGTCATAAGGACTAATGGTGTACAACCATAAACTAGGACTTTTCCACTCGATAAGTGAGAACCACTTGGAAAGTCCTTTAATGGAGGGTTGTTCAGTGCACTCTACCAGGAGCACCTATCTGCATGCTCGGACATCACAATGTCCCCTACCAATGAAACATGGTACTCACATCGCAGATACTAGTCTCAAGCTCGAGCGGCCTATATCCTTCTTAGCGGCGGCTGAATCGACTAGGAACCGTTTAGAATATACAGTATTCCAAATATGAGTTTCATGATACTCATCATATGAGCATCTCATATTCTTTCTACTATTTGTATATTCAAGGGCTTTATCTATGCAACTAGCATGGGTATACAGATCAAGATGTGCCAAAACAATAATTTCAAATATTATTAAAATAAAGATTGCTTATACATAGAGTTTCATTGTGAACACTCGGCCAACACTTGGCTCGACGTGCACCTACTCTAACACCATCACTGCGACTTTCCTGCTCAACGCATCCGCAACTACATTAGCTTTGCCAGGGTGGTAGCCAATGTCACAGTCATAGTCCTGCACTAGCTCTATCCATTGCTTCTGACGCATATTCAACTCTTTCTGCGTAAAGAAGTACTTGAGACTCTTATGGTCGTTAAAGATCTGACACTTCTCTCCATACAAATAATGTCTCAAAATTTTAAATGCAAATACTACGGCTGCCAACTCTAGATCATGGGTAGGGTAATTCTTCTCATGGATCTTCAACTGACGAGAAGCATAAGCTATCACTTTCCCATGCTGCATCAATACTACGCCTAAACCGAGTTTCGAAGCATCGGTATACAAAACAAAATCTTCGGGTCCTGAAGGCATGGCCAATACTGGTGCTGAAATAAGAGCTTGCTTCAAAGAATCGAAGCACTTCTCACACTCATCGCTCCTCACATATTTAGCATTCTTCTTTGTTAATGACGTGAAACTGCGACAGAGGAGAATCCCTAAATAAACCTCTGATAATATCCTGCTAGCCCAAGGAAACTACGGATCTCTGATGCATTTTGCGGCACAACCCAATCTCTAACTGATGCAATTTTCGTTGGATCTACCTCAATACCGCTGCTAGATACGACGTGGCCTAAGAACGCCACTTTCTCTAACCAGAACTCGCACTTACTGAATTTCGCGAACAACTTGTGCTTTTGTAAGGTCTGCAATACTGTGGTCAGATGTCTGCTGTGATCCTCTTGATTTTTCGAGTAGACGTGAATATCGTCTATGAGTACTATCACGAACTGTTGTCACTTTGATTGTTGCACTCCCAAGAGCAGGTTGTCCACAAGTAGCATAATTCGGTGAGTCCGATATCGTATCCACAGGGAAGCTAATGTAATTACAAGTCCACTACAATGTCTTTTTGTTTTGTTTTTGTTTTTGTTTCTTTTTAATTTTATTGTTTGAGTGTTTAATGGGTAAATTTTAATTGTTTCAATTTTAATTTAAGTAGTTGAGATTAAAGGATCCACTCTTAGTATTTTAATAAAGTTAACATTAACGAACAATATTGGAATCTACTTAATAAAATGGTTCCAATATATTAAATAATCATATTTATATTATGTTATAAATTATTATCTTATAAGTATATAATATATACCAAAACTTATAAATGTGGTCAAGTATTTATTGTGCTATATATATTTGTAAACACTAAATCAAGGTTCCCACTTTAAATGGTTGGTAAAACCAAACAAACATTTAAATGGTACCAATAAATTAATACTATGATATATTCGTATATAATAAATCAAGGAATCCAAGTTAAATGGTTGGTAAAACCAAACTAACATTTAAATGGTTCCAAGAATTTAATATTATAATATATTTATATATAATAAATCAAGGCATCCACTTTAAATGGTTGGTAATACCAAACTAACATTTAAATGGTTCCAAGAATTTAGTGTAACATATAGCAACAATAAATCAAAACTCCCACTTATAAGTAGGGTATAAAAATGCTTAAAGAAATAAATATAACATAAACAATAAATAATGATTAAATAATATAAAACATAGATTCTTACCTTTTAATAACCTTATTATCATGCCAAGAGTTTCACCTTATCATCTCAACTTTAGGAAGTTAGCTATTCATTATTCAAAGTGTAAAACTTTGAATATGAAATTAACATGCTAATTGTATTTAAATGAAGAAATAAAGGAAAAATATAGAGAGAAATATTATGAACTCAAAGGTTTGTTCATAGAATGAGGGATATCTCAATACATTACAATGCACCCCTATTTATAGCCAAATTTGGGGAGACAACCACAAATAAAATATTATTTTTTTACACATAAGTCTTCATTGGTGTTCCAAGATATTATATTATATTACACATCACTTTTGAAAATCTTCTTCTCCGAATTTGCTTCTTCACATAAAAAGAAACATGTGGATAATTCAGTTGTCGAGTTGTGGTATTTTTTTCAAACCATTTGACCAAGTAATTTGAGAGATATGGTCAAAATACTAGAGTATGGTAAAACTGCCACTCCTTTGGTAACTTTATTTGTTGCTTAATTTCATCCCAATCGTGAGAGGATTTTTATCTCATGCTTGTCAACAATATTGTAGATATTATAATCAACTTTCTACAGGTCCAAGAATCATCTTAATCCCCTTTGCGAAGCCAAGTTTATTCTTGTTTTATCGAACCTGTAAAAAAATAGTAAAAACTTGTAATTACACAACAACTTATATTTTATACAATTTATTATAAAACATATAATATTTAAACATTTAATAAAACAAAAACTATATATTTAAATTATAAAACATTTAATTAATGTACAATTTTTATGTTTATCACGAACTAATTAAGATAAGGCTGAAATACGCGATTCATGAGATCCATGAAGATCGCTAGCGCATTTGTCAAACCGAACTGCATCACAAGAAACTCGAAGTGGCCATAACGAGTCCTAAAAGCAGTCTTGAGAACATCGACGTCTTTCTCTCTCAACTGGTGATAACCAGAACGGAGATCAATCTTGGAGAATAGTGAAGCTCCTTGCAACTGATCAAATAAATCTTCAATCCTCGGAAGTGGGTATTTGTTTTTCACGGTAACTCTGTTTAATTCCCAGTAATCAATGCAGAGCCTCATCGAACCATCCTTCTTCTTCACAAATAATACTGGCCACCCCAGGGCGAAAAACTCGGGCGAATAAATTCCTTGTCAACAAGTTCCTGAATCTGCTTCTTGAGTTCTGCCATTTCTGTCGGTGCCAATCCATACGGTGCTTTTGAGATCGGTGCGGTAACTGGCATAAGCTCAATAGAAAATTCAACCTCTCGCTCACCTGGTAAACCAAAGACGTCATCAGGCTGACTGTTTGGGTGTCTCAGGAATAGATGCAAAAGTAGATAAAAACGCTTGGCATCCTCTATGCATGAGCTTCCTAGCCTAGACACAAGATATTATACGCGGTAAATTAAAATATCTGTCTGGCTCGAATAAGAATTGTTCTCGCCCAAGCGGTCGGACTAGAACAGATCTCCGCTGGAAGTCAATCAAAACTCTGTTCCTCAATAGCCAGTCCATACCCAGAATGATATCAAATTCTGGCATCGGCAAAACGATAAGATCCGCAAAAATAAGATTACCATGAAGTTTGAGGTCTATGTCTCGGACCACATTAGTAGCTGTCAGCTCCTCTGCAAACGGCAATACTGCTGAATAAGCTATATCTAGCCCAATGGTCTTGATCTTGAGGAAATTTTCAAAGGTTTCCGAAATGAACGAATGAGTAGCCCCTGAATCTATCAAGGCATTTGTAGCTGAACCAGCTATAAAAATTCTTCCGAAAAGATTGTGTGGGGACCCGCGCTCTGACTCGATTATCTTTTGGGATTAATTGGGTCTTTGCTAGAAAATGTGGGTCAAAATTTTGCTTTTAACATTTATTCAAATGTATATAAACAAGCACAAGACATTATATAAAATACTGTCATCTTATTCAACTACAATTAACCTTCACATATTCGGCTACAATTAACAGACTAGTGTTTAGAAATTCAGTACATGTCTAGTAATAAACCACTAGTAATCTTCTACGCCCGTAATCTCCACGCTATCTCGATCTCTCATCCTCTGCGTGACCCCGATCCTGTCCCACCTGTTGTCATGCACACATACAGACACAACAACAGCCGGATACTCCGGTGAGAACAAATCCCAGTATAAAACATGTATACATGCATGTCATGCAAGTAAATACAAAATCATAACACATAAATCAGTAATTATGACACACTAGTGAATACAGATAAAACTCTTCAACTCTTATTCTTTGACTCGACTCATATCTAAGTCTAGGGATCCCGGTGTGAATAAGACGTAACAAGTCTCCCACCTACTCTCCCAATCGGGGTGGCGGTACGTCTTATTCCTAGACTTCGGTCATATCTGTATCGAATGTCTACAATCGGAGATGATCTGCTCCTATGCGTCGATACACCGAACGTCTAGTTTGACAATCTGTCAATGACTCCTATCTCAATTGCTTGAATACAAATCTATAAACAAGACATAATCATAATCAAACATAGTTAAGAATCTAGTATGTGATTTTGGGAAACTCGTATCCAGTCTGAATCGAGTCATGTCTTCCCGTGTTCACATGAATTATACCTTTCGTGTCGAACAGTCTCTCGTAGCCGAAGTCTCATGTTCAATGTGGCCAATACAAATCTGAAAGGGCAATGTATAGATGCATTCTATCAAGACACAACTCAAGGCCACTCATATACAAATCATATTCAATCTCGGTAACAATCGACGGCATAACGGCGTAATCTTTCGATACCGATCAATCCAACATCAATAATCTATAACCAACAACTCATAATTCTCATCATAGCAACATCTACTATACTGAAATATATATATATACTCAAGTCAAGACATGCTAGAATTTCATATAAAATGCATACGATATTATTTCTTCGATTCGGTTGCGAATAAACGTTCTCCGATATCACAAGAACACATAGTCTAGTGAAATTCACACTTTCCCCAACATCAATATCTCAAATCATACAAGAACATAATAATACTTACATCCTTTTGAAGCTTATGGCATGACGAGCATAAATCTATATCCGGATCGAAATTTGGATAGCTAACTCTTGCACAAGCTCAATTCTAAGCTAGGAGAATTCTTGAGGCTTCCATGGACGTTTTCTGAAGGTTTTTCTCGGTGATCAACAGCTGAAATGAAGACTCAGCACATTAAATTGCATGGCTAGGACACATGTTTTATTTTTCACTCAACACGTCGCACTACGGGTACGGTAGCTCTTCACCGCGGGTGCGCTCAGGCTACGACATTCCATCCAAAATTCTGGACTCGACGACCGCGGGTGCGCTCACTTCTGACCGCGGGTGCGGTGACCCTACTGTAATTCTTCACATTTCATGAGTTACAACCGCGGGTGCGGTATGTCTTGGACCGCGGGTGCGGTCTCTCTTTTAGTCAAAACTCTACTTTCTGCCCTTACACCGCGGGTGCGGTAGAAACTGGGGCGCGGGTGCGGTATATTCTTCAAGAAACACTTCATCATTTCATTTTATCCACCACCTAAAATCTCGGGCATTACATTTCTCCCCCTCTTAATTATGAGTTCGTCCTCGAACTTGCAGGTAATCAAGTAATGGGATAGAAAAGAAGCAATATGATCAAAAGCCGAATAAAACTCACATTATGCAAATAGTTCTGGATATCTCTGTCTCGCCTCTGATTCTGTTTCCCAAGTTGCTTCGTCAATGCCATGACGACTCCACTGAACTTTCACTAATGGAATAGTCTTCGTTCTGAGCTGTTTCTCTTTTCGATCAAGAATCTGAATCGGCTGCTCAACGTAACTCAAAGTCTGATCTAACTCGGCTTCTTCAGGATGAAGGACATGAGAACTATCTGGCATATATCTACGCAACATCGATATATGGAAGACGTCATGTATCCCAGATAGAGAAGTAGGAAGAGCAAGTCTATACGCACGATCGCCAATCTTTTCAAGAATCTCGTACGGACCGACGTATCGAGGAGACAATTTCCCACGTTTGCCAAATCTGAC
Source organism: Primulina huaijiensis (assembly GCF_012295235.1). Taxonomy (NCBI): domain Eukaryota; kingdom Viridiplantae; phylum Streptophyta; class Magnoliopsida; order Lamiales; family Gesneriaceae; genus Primulina; species Primulina huaijiensis. Next base: position 13,252,339 of record NC_133312.1, read on the forward strand.
AACTCCTCTGAAAGGAGAAATCTTCAAGAATGCTCTGTCTCCTTGCTCAAACACTAACGGTCTACGTCTGATGTTCGCGTACTTTGCCTGTCTATCTTGTGCCGTCTTCATTCGCTTCTGAATTATCTTGACTTTCTCAGTCATCTCACGAATCATATCAGGCCCAAGTTCTGGTACCTCTGAGATGTCATCCCAGTACAACGGAGATCTGCACTTCTTTCCGTATAAAGCTTCGAACGGTGCCATCTCGATGCTAGTCTGGTAGCTGTTGTTGTACGAGAATTCACAAAGAGCTAGTGAATCTTGCCAACTAGTACCAAAATCTAGTACTACAGCTCTCAGCATATCTTCTAAAGTCTGGATAGTCCGCTCTGACTGTCCGTCTGTCTGGGGATGGTAAGCAGTACTCAAGTGTAAAGTCGTACCTAGAGCCTGCTGTAGACTGTGCCAAAAGTGTGAAGTGAATCGTGGATCACGATCTGATACGATCGACTTCGGCACACCATGTAATCTGACAACCTCTCTGACATATATATCTGCCATCTGATCATGTCGGTATGTCATCTTGTAAGGAATGAAGCATGCTGATTTGGTCAATCTGTCTATCACAACCCAAATCGCATCACAACCCCGAGATGATCGTGGTAACTTCGTAATGAAATCCATGGAAATGTGATCCCATTTCCATTCAGGAATAGCTAAACTCTGAAGTAACCCTCCGGGCTTCTTTCTCTCGGCCTTCACCTGTTGGCAATTCAAGCATTTAGACACAAACTCTGCAATATCTGTCTTCATCTGTTTCCACCAGAATTGTGTCTTCAGATCATTGTACATCTTCCTGCCACCAGGATGAATACTGAACCGACTACAGTGCGCTTCTGACAGTATCTGTTGTTTCAAATCTGAAACATCTGGCACTACAAGACGGTTATTCACATACAAAACATGATCACGTACCTGATACTCAGAAATATGTCCTGATCTGACCATATCAATCGACTTCTGAACACTCTGATCGGTTCTTTGTGCCTCTTTGATGCGAACAATCAAATCTGGTTCACACTGAATAGTGGCAAGTCGCAACGGTCTACTATCTGTATCAAATGCTAATCCAGAAAAGCAACAATCTTCTATCATATTCGAAACACCTATCGTCGACAAGGATAAGGAACATACCTTTCGACTCAAAGCATCCGCTGCTGCATTCGACTTCCCTGGATAGTACTTGATCTCGCAATCAAAGTCTTTCAGCAGATCAAGCCATCGTCGCTGTCTCATATTCAACTCTGACTGAGAAAACAGATACTTCAGGCTTTTGTGATCAGAGTAGATCTCAAATTTCTCCCCATACAGATAGTGACGCCAGATCTTCAATGCAAAAACGATAGCCGCCAATTCAAGATCATGAATTGGGTATCGACTCTCGTGTGGCTTCAGCTGTCTCGAAGCGTATGCAATCACATGTCCTCGCTGCATAAGAACACATCCTAGTCCTCTGTGAGATGCATCACAATATACAACGAAATCACCCGTACCTGAAGGTATCGTCAGGACTGGAGCACTAGTCAATCTCTTCTTCAACTCTACGAAGCTCGACTCACATGCTTCTGACCAGATAAAAGGCGCATTCTTCTGAGTCAACTGAGTGATTGGCTTCGCTATACTGGAAAAATCTCGGATGAATCGTCGATAGTATCCTGCCAGACCCATGAAACTGCGTATCTCTGGCACAGAAGTTGGTCTAGGCCAACTAATCACTGCCTCGACTTTGCTCGGATCAACAGAAATACCGTCTCCAGATATGATATGACCCAAGAAGACAACCTGTCTCAGCCAAAACTCACACTTTGACAGTTTAGCATACAGTTGCTCATTTCTTAACGTCTGCAACACAATTCTCAAATGCTCAGCATGATCAGTCTCATTTCTCGAGTAAACCAAAATATCATCTATAAAAACAATCACAAACTCATCCAGATACCTCTGAAAGACACGGTTCATCAGACTCATAAACACCGCTGGCGCATTCGTTAAACCAAAAGGCATGACAATAAACTCGAAATGTCCATACCTGGTTCGGAATGCAGTCTTCGGTATATCTGAATCTCTGACTCGCAGCTGATGATATCCAGATCGCAAGTCGATCTTGGAATAGACAGAGGATCCCTGCAACTGATCAAACAAATCGTCGATGCGAGGCAATGGGTACTTGTTCTTTACTGTTGCCTTGTTCAGTTGCCGGTAATCGATACACAATCTCATCGAACCGTCTTTCTTTCGCACGAATAGCACTGGTGCGCCCCAAGGAGATACACTCGGTCTGATATATCCCTTGGCCAACAAATCTTCAAGCTGTTCTTTCAATTCTTTCAACTCTATCGGTGCCATTCTATAAGGAACTCGAGAAATAGGAACCGTACCTGGTACTAGGTCGATGCTAAAATCTACCTCTCTAACTGGAGGCAATCCCGGAATCTCGTCGGGAAACACATCTGCAAACTCGCGAACCACTGGCACATCTGCCGAGGCAGGACTCGATTTCAGTAAATCAACTGAATAGACAAGGAACCCCTCTGCTCCTTTCTGTAGTAATCGAGTCATAGACAATACTGAAATCAAAGGAATCCTAGCTCTAGACCCTTTGCCGTAGAACTTCCACTCTTCAGCCATCTCTGGTCTGAATCTAACAATCTTGTGGAAACAGTCTACTGTCGCTCTGTACTTGGTTAGCATATCGATACCAATTATGCAATCAAAATCAGATAACCCAAGTACAATACAGTCTAAATCTATCTCATGCCCATCATACTGTAGTAAACATGATCTAACAGATGTCACTGATATTAACCCTGTCCATAAAAGGAGAAGAGATAGACACTACAGTAGACAACGACTCAATAGACAGTGCATGTGTCAATGCAAAACGCTCAGATAAGAATGTATGTGATGCACCTGTGTCTATCAGAACATAAGCAGGATAACCGCAAAGCGAACAATTACCTGCTATCACGTCATCAGGAGCATCCTGAGCCTGCTCTTCTGTCAGTGCAAACACTCGAGCCTGCTGTCTAGGAGGTTGGCTCACTGTCTGGCTACCTCTAGCTCTAGGCTGTGTCGATGTAGGGGCTAGCGGGAATGAATGAACAGATGAAGCTTGCCTCTCAGGCTGAGCTACAGAGCCGGATGCTCCTACACTCTGAGTCTGCTGTGTACCTCTCTATGGACAGACCCTGGCGAAGTGGCCCTGCTGTCTGCAAATGTTGCAATGACCCATCACGCCCTGACACTGCTCGGTGGCATGTCTACCTCCACAGGAACTACAGTAAACCCCTGTATACTCTGATCTCTGGCCCGACCCTGTCTGTCTCGGCCCACTGGAGCTCGACGAACTGCTCCCTGATTTCTTGAATTGCTTCCCCTTCGCTTTCAAACTGTCTTTCCTCCCGCCGCTGCTACCACCACTCTCGAATCTGGGAGGTGGTTGCTGATACTGACCCGAGGGCTGGGGTGGTCTAGGAGGCGGAGTGGTATAAGAAGTGCTTTGTTGCCTAAGCAACCCTGCTTCTGCCCCCTTCGCCCTGTTCAAGGCATCAGAAAAAGTGATGGGTCGTCCCGTGTTCACCAAGGTGAAAATCTCAGGATTCAGGCCATTGATAAACTGAACGGCCTCGTCGTTCCCAACAATGTGGCGAGCAAATCGGAGCAAGGTAAAGAACTTAGCGACATATTCTTCGATGTTCATCTGTCCCTGTCTCAGGTTGGCAAATTCAGCACCTTTGTCCTTTCGATAGGAGACGGGAAAGAATCGCCGATAGAACTCTGTCTTGAACACCTTCCAAGTGACCTCTGTACCACGATGCTCCAAGGCCCTCTTTGTGATAAGCCACCACTTCTTGGCAACTTCTTGCAGTTGATGCCCAATCAGTTTAACTCGTCGTTCATCGGTGTAGTCAAGCGAATCAAATAACATCTCGATGTCATCTAACCAGCTTTCACACTCAACTGGATTCTCTGTGCCCTTCAGTGTAGGTGGTCGGAACAACTGAAACCGCTTTAACAAGGTCTCCATCGGTGTAGCGGTCACATCCATCGGATTATTGGAAGTACTCCCCTGTTCTGGTGCCCGACCTGCTACTGGTTGCGGTACTCGTCGAGGAGGCATATCTGATTATCAAACGAATTAGTACATAATCTATACAGTCTGTCTCAGCCCTCCTCTGATCATATACTTCTGATCCAGAATCGGTTCTGATTCAATCTTTGCAATTACATGCTGTAATCAACTCAGATAACAAGACAACATGTAATAGGGAAAGCAATAAATCATGAGATGTGCTAGCATGATATAAGCAAGGAAGACAACTCGATCTACCCCGCTCACTTGCTTCTATCTCAGTCTAAAGGATCTATCGCTCTGATACCACCTGTTGTGGGGACCCGGGCTTTGACTCGATTATCTTTTGGGATTAATTGGGTCTTTGCTAGAAAATGTGGGTCAAAATTTTGCTTTTAACATTAAATCAAATGTATACATGAAGCATGGAACGATTCTTTATTCGATTAAACAAACATAATGTACATACAAGTCTGTTTTAGTACAATCATATACTAGTGTTCAGAAAATCCCGTACACGTCAAGTACAAAACGACTAGTAATCTGCTATGCCCGAAATCACCACAATATCTTGATCTCTCATCTTGCTCGCGACCCTGATCCTGCCCCACCTGTCGTTATGTACACATACAGACACAACAACAGCCGGAAACTCCGGTGAGAACAAATCCCAGTATAAAACATGTATACATGCATGTCATGCAAGTAAATACAAAATCATAACACATAAATCAGTAATTATGACACACTAGTGAATACAGATAAAACTCTTCAACTCTTATTCTTTGACTCGACTCATATCTAAGTCTAGGGATCCCGGTGTGAATAAGACGTAACAAGTCTCCCACCTACTCTCCCAATCGGGGTGGCGGTACGTCTTATTCCTAGACTTCGGTCATATCTGTATCGAATGTCTACAATCGGAGATGATCTGCTCCTATGCGTCGATACACCGAACGTCTAGTTTGACAATCTGTCAATGACTCCTATCTCAATTGCTTGAATACAAATCTATAAGCAAGACATAATCATAATCAAACATAGTTAAGAATCTAGTATGTGATTTTGGGAAACTCGTATCCAGTCTGAATCGAGTCATGTCTTCCCGTGTTCACATGAATTATACCTTTCGTGTCGAACAGTCTCTCGTAGCCGAAGTCTCAAGTTCAATGTGGCCAATACAAATCTGAAAGGGCAATGTATAGATGCATTCTATCAAGACACAACTCAAGGCCACTCATATACAAATCATATTCAATCACGATAACAATCGACGGCATAACGGTGTAATCTTTCGATACCGATCAATCCAACATCAATAATCTATAACCAACAACTCATAATTCTCATCATAGCAACATCTACTATACTGAAATATATATATATACTCAAGTCAAGACATGCTGGAATTACATATAAACTGCATACGATATTATTTCTTCGATTCGGTTGCGAATAAACGTTCTCCGAAATCACAAGAACACATAGTCTAGTGAAATTCACACTTTCCCCAACATCAATATCTCAAATCATACAAGAACATAATAATACTTACATCCTTTTCAAGCTTATGGCATGACGAGCATAAATCTATATCCGGATCGAAATTTGGATAGCTAACTCTTGCACAAGCTCAATTCTAAGCTAGGAGAATTCTTGAGGCTTCCATGGACGTTTTCTGAAGGTTTTTCTCGGTGATCAACAGCTGAAATGAAGACTCAGCACATTAAATTGCATGGCTAGGACACATGTTTTATTTTTCACTCAACACGTCGCACTGCGGGTGCGGTAGCTCTTCACCGCAGGTGCGCTCAGGCTACGGCATTTCATCCAAAATTCTGGACTCGACGACCGCGGGTGCGCTCACTTCTGACCGCGGGTGCGGTGACCCTACTGTAATTCTCCACATTTCATGAGTTACAACCGCGGCTGCGGTATGTCTTGGACCGCGGGTGCGGTCTCTCTTTTAGTCAAAACTCTACTTTCTGCCCTTACACCGCGGGTGCGGTAGAAACTGGGGCGCGGGTGCGGTATATTCTTCAAGAAACACTTCATCATTTCATTTTATCCACCACCTAAAATCTCGAGCATTACAGATTGGAACATCATGCTAACCCCATAATTTTACAAGAACTAAACTTATAGACATGCAAAGGTCAAAGTTCTTCTAACCTAAATTCCCGAAAAAAATCATTGATTAGAACATGCAATCATATCACAAATTCGAAGTTCAAAATTTTAACTCAAACTCTCAAATCATTAAATTTCAAATACAAAATTAAATCTTTAAGATACCTGTCAAGAGCATCGTCTCAGGGTTTGTCTCCGCTGCATGGAGAGCAAAAACTCTGCCTTGGGTAGGCAGATTCTTCTGAGGACAATTCTTCAGTATGTAGTCAGAACTACCACACTTGTAACACTTCCCCGAACCATACATACAAGTTCCAGTATGGCGGCGTGAGCACTTGGCACAGATTGGATACTCTGAGGTCTTCGGGACTACACGTCCCTGCTGCTGCTGTCCTCTGCTCCTGGATGAGCCGTGAAAAGGCTTCTTACTCAGATGCTGCTGATGAGGAGGGCGGTGCGACGCCTGAAATGGTCGTTTATCATGGCGATCGCTCTCAATATCATTCTGATCCTGCTCTGCAGCTAGAGCTCTGGAGACAGCGACATCATAGGTAGTAGGGCCAGCCACCCTAACATCACGGCGCAAGATCGGCCACAGACCATCCATAAAGTGCCTCATTTTGGCACCGGCATCGCTTGCAATCAGGGTAACAAAATGGCAACCCCTCTTAAACTTACGGATGAATTCCGTAACAGTCTTGTCTCTCTGCCTCAGGATCATAAACTCCCTGGTCAACCTGGAACGCACCTCGTCAGTAAAATATTTAGAGTAGAATACCTCTGTAAAGCTCGTCCAGCTAAGAGTAGCCAAATCCAAGGCTACAGATGCTCCTTCCCACCATAGGCGAGCGTCTCCTCCAAACATATAGGTTGCACATCGAACCCTATCCTTATCTCCAAGCTCCATGAATTCGAAGATAACCTCAAGCGACTTAATCCAGCCCTCGGCAATCAAAGGATTTGTCGTCCCTGAGAACTCCTTCGGCCTCATCTTCATGAATCGCTCACAGACAGCCTCAGCCCTGTTTGCATGGCTATTACAGCATTGTTCCCGCAAACTGTGCGAAAAACTGAGTCATCCCAGCTAACATCTGGGTGTTCATGTCCGGTGGAGGGGGTGGTGGCAAATCTCTCTCCTGCCTATGACCCTCACCGTCGTCATGACGATGCTTATCACCTCCCGTGCGATCAAGAATGCGTCTAGGAGGCATACTGTTCCATATGTATAACCCATACATAACCAACATGCATAATTCTACTATTTTCTTTAAATTTAAATAAATACTGCATAATCATAATCTTGACATAAAATATTTCATGAGAACATGTCGTTAAAATATTTCATGTTTTAAACAAAGTGTGTAATCGTAAAACTTACAGACCGAAGACGTGACTTCATGAGCTTCTCGAGATCATTAGTAGTACAACCCTTTACAAGAACATAGGCTCTGATACCAACTGTAAAGGCCTGTATTTCGTATTCGTATTTTTGCGGAAATTTTAAAATTTTTCTAAATAAATAAATAACTTGCCTCATTCATAAAATAAACTTATAAATAGTTTTAACTTTAAAAGAACAGTGGAAGTAAATATTGTTTTTCAACAACAACTTAATAATAATCCAACGTATAAAAAAAAACTGAGTTTGAACATTAAAAGATAAATAAACTGAAACATGAGGTCCTCGGGTTCCTACTACTGCTGACCCAAGCAAGCTCATTGGTCTCAGCCCTCGGTCTCGACCTCACCAGTACCTACAACAATCAAGTCTAGTGAGTCTAAAGACTCCACATGTATATATCGTGAATAACAAGTAAATATATCATAAAATTGTATGCAACGTAAAAATATCGTATCGTAAATCATAAAGTAACAATCATGTCATAAGTAATTATAAATACGTGCAAATCTGAAAATCATACGGAAAAGCTTTGCTCGATAGAGCTCTATCATAACATATCATATCAAAATTTTCTGGTAGAGATAATGTTTCCAAGCAAGTGGCCCATAACATAACATGAACGCCTGATCAGACTAAAGCACAGTATACTGGGCGGTAGAGATCACCCCAGCCCTTGGACTGGATGTCCGTACCCATACATAATTGTAAATCGGTCGTAAGTCACCTGGTGGAGAGGTCCCCGACTGTGCATGCTGGCTTCCAAACCCATAAACATGAGGTGGTCACAAGACATATTGCATATATCTCAAAATAAACATTTTACATTTTATGCACGTAATATAATTATAACCCTGTTTGTACCGGATGAGTTGGATCGTTCCCAAGCTTACTCCGACCTAATTCTAACATGAGGCACAGGCAAATAATCTCAACTTGACAAAAACTTCACATACGAACCAAAAACGAGACCAACAATACCAACAACTTAATTTCCAACCATAGCTTCGTACCAACCCGAACCAACATTGAAACAAAATTTGGCCATGATTAAAATACACCTAACATAATAAAAAAATATCCATAAGGACTGTAATACAAGAAAAATGTGAATGGAGGCCAAAACCATGAAACGCTCTTTCGAGAGTCACTTTGGCACATTGCACCGTAAATTCTCGTACGACCTCTAAACTAAACCAAAACACAAACGGCTAAAAACATGAGTTTTCTAACTCATTGAGGTACTGTCCAGTCCAAGATCATAGGCTAAAAGCCAACCAAGAACTCAAAACAAGCCTCCTGAACTGCAACAATGCTGCTGTCAAATTTCAGTGGCAGCAGCTGTGCTTGTTTTGCTTAGTTAATGAAACTAATGGCCATTGGGGCTTGAACCACAAACCAGAATCTCTTACCAAAATCCTAAGGCGTGGCTTGAACCATGGCTAAGGGCTGGAAGCCGACCACAATCCAAGAAATTATCTAGGACAACTTGAATCTCCAACCGAGAGCACCCAATTTAGTGTTGTGCGATGTGTTGCATTGTTTGTTGTCTTGTGTCGTTCCAGTGGCCATATAATTTGCCATGGCTCGATCTAGACATGATGAGGTATTGTGTGAACCATGGCTATGGCTACAAGCCAACCATCATCCACCCAAAAACCCCAAAACCGAAACCTTCATGTCCGGTGGAAGGGGTTGTGGTAGCCAGGCACACGGGGCCTGAGGCTGTCTGTGAGCGATTCATGAAGATGAGGCCGAAGGAGTTCTCAGGGATGACAGATCCTTTGATTGCCGAGGGTTGGATTAAGTCGCTTGAGGTTATCTTCGAATTCATGTAGCTTGGAGATGAGGATAGGGATCGATGTGCTACCTATATGTTTGGAGGAGACGCTCGTCTATGGTGGGAAGGAGCATCTGTAGCCTTGGATTTGGCTACTCTGAGCTGGACGCGCTTTACAGAGGTATTCTACTCTAAATATTTTACTGACGAGGTGCGTTCTAGGTTGACCAGGGAGTTTATGACCCTGAGGCAGGGAGACATGACTGTTACGGAATTCATCCGTAAGTTTGAGAGGGGTTGCCATTTTGTTCCCCTGATTGCAAACGATGCCGGTGCCAAAATGAGGCACTTTATGGATGGTCTGCGACCGATCTTGCACTGTGATGTTAGGGTGGTTGGCCCTACTACCTATGATGTCGCTGTCTCCAGAGCTCTAACTGCAGAGCAGGATCAGAATGATATTGAGAGCGATCGCCATGGTAAGCGACCATTTTAGGCGCCGCACCGCCCTCCTCAGTAGCAGCATCTGCGTAAGAAGCCTTTCCACGGCTCATCCAGGAGTAGAGGACAACAGCATGGACGTGTAGTCCCAAAGACCTCAGAGTATCCAATCTGTGCTAAGTGCTCACGCCGCCATACTGGAACTTGTATGTATGGTTCGGAGAAGTGTTACAAGTGTGATAGTCCTGACCACATACTGAAGAATTGCCTTCAGAAGAATCTGCCTACCCAAGGCAGAGTTTTTGCTCTCCATGCAGCGGAGACAAACCTTGTGACGATGCTCTTGACAGGTATCTTAAAGCTTTAAGTTTGTATTTGAAATTTAATGATTTGAGAGTTTGAGTTAAAATTTTGAACTTAGAATTTGTGATAGGATTGCATGTTCTAATCAATGATTTTTTTCGGGAATTTAGGTTAGAAGAACTTTGACCTTCGCATGTCTATAAGTTTAGTTCTTGTAAAATTATGGGGTTAGCATGATGTTCCAATCTTTCAGGAAGAATTTTTATTGCTGGTTCAGCTACAAATGCCTTGATAGATTCAAGGGCTACTCATCCGTTCATTTCGGAAGCCTTTGCAAATTTCCTCAAGATCAAGACCATTGGGCTAGATAGAGCTTATTCAGTAGTATTGCCGTCTTGAGAGGAGCTGACATCTACTAATGTGGTCCGAGACATAGACCTCGAACTTCATGGTAATCTTGTTTATGCGGATCTTATCGTTTTGCCGATGCCAGAATTTGATATCATTCTGGGTTTGGACTGTCTATTGAGGAACAGAGATTTGATTGATTTCCAGCGGAGATCTGTTCTAGTCCGACCGCTTGGGCGAGAACAATTCTTATTTGGGTCAGACAGGTATTTTAATTTACCGCGTATAATATCTTGTGTCCAGGCTAGGAAGCTCATGCATAGAGGATGCAAAGCGTTTTTAGCTACTTTTGCATCTGTTCCTGAGACACCCAAACAGTCAGCCTCCGATGTTCCAATTGTCAGGGACTTTCTAGATATTTTTCCTGATGACGTCTCTTGTTTACCACCTGTGCGAGAGGTGGAATTTTCCATTGAGCTTATGCCAGGTACCGCACCGATCTAGAAAGCACCGTACCGATTAGCACCGACAGAAATGGCAGAACTCAAAAAGCAGATTCAGGAACTTCTTGACATGGAATTTATTCGCCCGAGTTTTTCGCCCTGGGGTGCGCCAGTATTATTTGTGAAGAGGAAGGATGGTTCGATGAGGCTCTGCATTGATTACTGGGAATTAAACAGAGTTACCGTGAAGAACAAATACCCACTTCCGAGGATTGAAGATTTATTTGATCAGTTGCAGGGAGCTTCAGTATTCTCCAAGATTGATCTGCGTTCTTGTTATCACCAGTTGAGAGTGAAAGACACCGATGTTTTCAAGACTGCTTTTAGGACTCGTTATGGCCACTTCGAGTTTCTTGTGATGCCGTTCGATTTTACAAATGCGCCAGCGATCTTCATTGATCTCATGAATCGCGGATTTCAGCCATATCTTGATCAGTTCGTGATAGTATTCATAGACGATATTCTCGTCTACTCGAAAAATCAAGAAGATCACAGCAGACATCTGACCACAGTATTGCAGACCTTACAAAAGCACAAGCTGTTCGCGAAATTCAGTAAGTGCTAGTTCTGGTTAGAGAAGGTGGCATTCTTAGGCCACGTCGTATCTAGCAGCGGTATTGAGGTAGACCCAACAAAAATTGTAGCAGTCAGAGATTTAGTTGTGCTGCAAAATGCATCAGAGATCCGTAGTTTCCTTGGGCTAGCAGGATATTATCGGAAGTTTATTCAGGGTTTCTCCTCTATCGCAGTTCCACTCACGTCATTGACAAAGAAGAATGCTAAATATGTGTGGAGCGATGAGTGTTAGAAGAGCTTTGATTCTTTGAAGCAAGCTCTTATTTCAGCACCAGTATTGGCCATGCCTTCAGGACCCGGAGATTTTGTTTTGTATACAGATGCTTCGATACTCGGTTTAGGCGCGGTATTGATGCAGCATGGGAAAGTGATGGCATATGCTTCTCGTCAGTTGAAGATCCATGAGAAGAATTACCCTACCCATGATCTAGAGTTGGCAGCCGTAGTATTTGCATTGAAAATTTGGAGACATTATTTGTATGGAGAAGTGTCAGAGCTTTACCGACCATAAGAGCCTCAAGTACTTCTTTACGTAGAAAGAGTTGAATATGCGTCAGAGGCGATGGTTAGAGCTAGTGAAGGACTATGACTGTGACATTAGCTACCACCCTTGCAAAGCTAATGTAGTTGCGGATGCGTTGAGCAGGAAAGTCGCAATGATGGCTCATTTGGGGACTACGAGACCTCTTCAATTTGTTATGTAGAGGTTTGATCTAGAGACATATCCTCGAGGTAGAGTTCTCTGTATATCCATTTTGACGATTCAGCCTTCTCTTCTAGACCGTATTCGCAGTGGACAGCTAGCAGACGAGCAGTTGGCGAAGTGGAGGCAGAGAGATGAGGCCAATGGCAGTATCTTGTATACGGTTAGCGACGGTATTGTGAGATATCGAGGCAGAATGTGGATTCCTAATAGTGATTCTATTCAAGTAGATATTTTATCTGAGGCCCATATGTCGTCGTACTCTATTCATCCTGGGAGTACGAAGATGTACAAAGATCTGCAGTTATTGTATTGGTGGCCGGGAATGAAGAAGGATATCAGACGTTTTGTATCCGAGTGTCTAACGTGTCATCTAGTGAAACCGGAACATCAGAGACCTGCAGGTACGCTCAAGCCTCTTCCTATTCCAGAGTGGAAGTGGGAGAATGTTACCATGGACTTCGTTGTCGGCTTTCCGAAGTCAGTAAGAGGGTCAAATGCTATCTGGGTGATTGTTGATCGCCTTACCAAATCAGCGCATTTCTTGCCTAATAAGACGACTTTCTCCATGATTCAGTATGCAGAGTTGTATATTCGGGAGATATTCAGGCTTCATGGTATTCCCGTTTCGATAGTGTCTGACCGAGATCCTAGATTCGCTTCCTCCTTTTGGAAGAGTATGCACTCAGCTATTGGTACGAAGTTGTTATTCAGCAGAGCTTTGCACCCACAGACAGATGGGTAGTCAGAGAGAGTTATCCATATTTTGGAAGATCTTCTCCGTGCATGTGTCCTTGATTTCTCAGGGAGTTGGGAGTCGAAGTTTCCATTAGTGGAGTTTACCTACAACAACAGTTTTCAATCGTCTATAAGTATGGCTCCATACGAAGCACTATACGGTCGTAAATGTAGATCTCCTATTCATTGGGATGAAGTAGGGGAGAGATTAGAATTGGGTCCGATGATTGTCCAGCAGATTGCCGATATAGTAGTCAAGATCCGTGACAGAATGAGGACTGCCCAGTGTCGACAGAAGAGTTATGCGGATCAGAGGAGGAGAGATCTAGAGTTTGCCGTTGGAGACCATGTTTTCGTGAAGATAGCACCTGTGAAAGGTGTCATGCGGTTCGGGAAGAAAGGAAAGCTCAGTCCGAGGTTCATCGGACCATTTGATATCCTCGATAGGATTGGGACATTAGCTTATCGTTTTGCTCTTCCGCCGAATCTGGCCGGAGTACACAACGTGTTTCACGTCTCCATGCTGAGGAAGTATATGGAGAATCCATCGCATGTCTTGAAATTTGAGCCATTGCAGCTCACTCCGAACCTGACTTATGAGGAAAGACCAGTGCAAATCTTAGACAGGCAGGAGAAACAGCTTCAGAACAAATTGGTTAAGCTAGTGAAAGTCAAATGGCTTAATCATTCGGAGGAAGAAGCTACGTGGGAATCTGAGAGAGAGATGAAGAGTCGATATCCCGAGTTATTCGGTAAGTTTTAATTTCGACGACGAAATTCCTTTAAGGGGGGGAGAGTTGTAGAACCCGAAAATCAGATTACGTATAAGCCATGCATAATTGCTATTATTTAAATTAAAAATGAATTTTTATATATATATGAAGTGTTTAATTCATTTTTATAATTGTTAAGTCATGATTATTTATTTTAAAAGCAGATGTTTAGTTTTATCTTTTCAGGATAAATACGCGAGGCCGGACCGGAGTTGGGAGATTAGAGATAAGATTAATAATAATAAAAATATTCCTAAATTTAATTTAAACCAAGGAATAATTTATTTTCAAAGAAAAAGAATGTCTTTAGGATTTTTTAAATTAATTGGAGCTAAGATATTAAATAAGTTCTCTTAGGTTCAATATTTAATTAAAGCTTAAATTAAAAAATGTAAACAAATGGGGATATATTAATCTAGGTGTAATATACTCATGAAATTAAAAAAAAACTAACATTTTAATACTTAAATTTTAGGTCAAGCATGCCATGCAAGATTTTATCCTAAATTAATGTTTTAATTCGCTAAAATATATAAAGCGGTGTTTAAAACCTTAAACATTTAAAATACTAGATTTAAACAACATTGTACATGCAATGTTAGTAACAATTTAGTCAACCCATAAACCATTTCAAAAGTTTGGTAACTCCCATTCAAGTCACCTCTAAATGGACTTCATATTGTATTCAATTCCTCAATTTTAATTCACTAATTATTAGTAATTCAAATATTACAATTCCACTTCATTTCCCCTCAACCTATGAGCCTAGAAAATGAGCTTATCGTGCAGCAAGAATGAGAACAAGAGTATCGGCTAGCAAGGGAATGAGAAGCATTTCAAATTCCATTCAAACTCCTCACTTGTAACCCCCATCTAAATGCCTTTCATGACCCATTTAACACCCCCTTGTAACTTTCACCCTCATTACCTAGTATACCTCCACCCATAGCTTCGAAATTATCAGAAGAAACACAGCTGAAATCGTGAGTAGCAGCAGAAAGAAATAGGAAAGAAAGAAACACAACTCCGACTCCGCTGCGCCGTGTTCGTCGTATTGTTTTGTTTTCTTCAAAACAAAATTCCAGGCATGTATATATTGTTTCTTTTCTCTTCAATCATGTACTATAGATATTTTTAAACCACCATATGTTCATGATTCACAGAGCAAAGCATAAATTTGACAGCAAACTCGAAAAAATCTGCACAGATTTCTCTCGGCTTTATGCTATGTGATTCACGGTTGAGTTGATTTTGTTGATTCCAGGAAGTTGCTCGGTTCCAGGCACTCAAGGCTGCATCTAGGCACGATTTAGAGGGTGTTAGGGTGTTGTTGGTTTGTTGGTTTAAGTCCACGCAATTAGGATAAAGAATTGACAACAACATTTCCATGAGTTACAGATTGTGTCACGATTTTTGTCATTTGGTTGTTTAAGGTGAGTTTTCTAATAATGGTTGTTCCAGGAACTGTAACCATGGTTAGAACCTTTCCTTGACATGGCTAATACATGACCAAGTCAGCCTTTCCAAGCTTGGTTCACGGATCCATCAGATTTTTACATCAACAATGCAAGTGTCCCTTGGTTTTTCATTTCTGATTTTTTTGTGTGAGTGAGGTTTCGGTTTTGGTGTTTCTGGGTGGATGATGGTTGGCTTGTAGCCATAGCCATGGTTCACACAATACCTCATCATGTATAGATTGAGCCATGGCCGATTATATGGCCACTAGAACGACACAAGACAGCAAACAATGCAACACATTGCACAACACTAACTTGGGTGCTCTCGGTTGGAGATTCGAGTTGTCCTAGGTAATTGCTTGGATTGTGGTTGGCTTCCAGCTCTTAGCCATGGTTCAAGCCACGCCTTAGGATGTTGGTAAGAGATTCTGGTCGGTGGTTCAAGCCCCAATGGCCATTAGTTTTATTAACTAAGCAAAACAAGCACAGCTGCTGGCACTAAAATTTGACAGCAGCATTGTTGCGGTTCAGGAGGCTTGTTTTGAGTTCTTGGTTGGCTTTTAGCCTATGGCCTTGGACTAGACAGTACCTCAATGAGTTAGGAAATTCATGTTTTTGACCGTTTGTGATTTGGTTGAGTTTAGAGGTCGTACGAGAATTTACGGTGTAATATACCAAAGTGACTCTCGAAAGAGCGTTTTATGGTTTTGGCCTCCATTCACATTTTTCTTGTATTACATGAAAGGGAATCGATTAAGGCACCCGGTTGCGCAACGGAAGTTTAAAATTTTTGTTTCATCAAGAACAAGAAAACCGAGCACCCTAAGCCTATAATGTGTAGCAAATACGAAAAACACGAAATATGTCATACATAGTGTGTTTAGAAAATTACCTATCAATCTCAAAAGATCGATGTAATGGCTCCAACCAAGTTGTAAACAACTTGGCTCTTAAAAGGATGGCAAATCTTCAAGCTTCTCTTTGAGCACACCTTGCTCAAATATTAAGTCCACCACCAACTAGCTAGAACCCCTCTTAGTTTGCACTAGAAAAATAAGAGGGTTTTTCAAGGAGAAGAATATTTTTTCCTCAACTATTGAAGAACAAAAATTGAAGGCGAGAGGCTATGGAAATTTCGGCCAAGTGCTTGGGAGGAGAGAAGGAGAAAATTTTTCTTGGTTATGGAAAAAGTTAAAGTGTGTCCAAAAGGCAAGCATGCCTATTGACTCAAAAAGTTATCTCCAACCTTTCATCTCCCAAACATGCAATTCTATTTGGGTTTGTAACAATTACAGGGCCAATGGACTTTTATTTAAAAGTCTCAAACAAATTTGAGCCCAATTAAACTTTACTTGAATTTACTCAGGCCCACCAGATAAATAATTATTTTCTAATTGGGCTCTACAAGGCCCACTGTTGCTTAATTAATTCAGCACATGAATTAATATAATTATTTGACTCTACTAGGCCCACTAGTATTTAATTAATTCAACACTTGAATTAATTTCATTTAGTACATAATAATGTTTATGAAAATCACAATTTTCAAATACATTACTCGTTTGGCCAACTTTAAATTTAGTAACACTTCCTCAAATTAAAAGTTACATTCTCCTTATAGAAGTCATACTTCTATTTTTATTTATACTTATAAACTCCTTTATAAGCCGTTCAACACATTGAACTATTTTACTTCTCAACGGGATCTAGAAAGCTAGTACTTGTATGGACCTCAATGGTTCATTGATACAACTAGCCGTAGGTTCACATCTCCATGTGATTCGGACTAAACATGTCCTTATACGAGCATACCCCAATTGCTCCATTCTTAATTATCAACTCCTTGATAACAAGAACGTCAGAACTCAAGTCTAATAGTACCCAACCAATCATGTTAAACGCCTAGCAGCATCGCTTACATGATTCCTTAGGTATCAAATGATATTGCCTGCAAGAACCATTCTATTATGGTTAGCGTACAGTACGGTCCCTTCTTCTCATATATCCCGACCGATTCGACAACCATTGGTATATCGAGAGTTGTCAATGAATCGATACTATGTGTCATGTCGTAGTTGCACTGATGGTGTAATCTATGAAACCCCTTTCATAATTACCACCATACTCTGATCAGAGATTTCAAACTACATACACATGAGATCACATAGGATATCCATACCCGAAGGTAAGCGGTGAATCCCCGACTACAATGCATCGAATCTTATGTGTTTCGCCAAAACACCCATCCTTGCCACCTGATGACCCCTTGAGAGTCGGTAAACAAGTCAAAGTGCGATGCTAGCACATAGAGTCTCAATGTTGTCCCGGGTCGTGAGGACTAATGGTGTACAACCATAAACTAGGACGTTTCCACTCGATAACTGAGAACCACTTGGAAAGTCCTTTATGGAGGGTTGTTCAGTGCACTCTACCAAGAGCACCTATCTGCATGTTCGGACATCACAATGTACCCTACCAATGAAACATGGTACTCACATCGCATATACTAGTCTCGAACTCGAGCGGCCTATATCCTTCTTAACGGCGGCTGAATCGACTAGGAACTGTTTAGAATATACAGTATTTTAAATATGAGTTTCATGATACTTATCATATGAGCATCTCATATTCTTTCTACTATTTTAATATTCAAGGACTTTATCTATGCAACTAGCATGGGTATACAGATAAAAAAGTGCCAAAACAATAATATCAAATATTATTAAAATAAAGACTGTTTATACAAAGAGTTTCATTTTGAACACTCGGCCAACACTTGGCTCGACGTGCACCTACTCTAACAATCTCCCACTTGCACTAGAGCCAACTACCCATATGCTTCAAACCCATCGATTCGCGATGCTTCTCGAATAATGGTCCAGGTAAAGGCTTAGTTAACGGATCAGCAACATTATCTGCAGAGCCGACTTTGTCAATCGACACTTCTCCTCTTTCCACAATCTCTCGGAGGATGTGGTACTTTCTCAATACGTGTTTGGATTTCTGATGAGACCTTGGCTCCTTTGCTTGAGCTATAGCTCCCCTGTTGTCACAAAACACCGGGACAGGAGCAACTCCATTAGGAATGACGCCCAACTCTTGGACGAAATTCCTTATCCAAACAGCCTCCTTTGCTGCAGCTGATGCAGCAATGTATTCCTCCTCAGTGGTGGAATCCGCAGTACTGTCTTGCTTGGAACTCTTCCAAGAGACAGCAGCACCATTGAGCATGAATACAAACCCAGAGGTTGACTTCGAGTCATCGATATCGCTTTGGAAGCTAGAGTCGGTGTAGCCTTCCAATTTCAGTTCTCCACCCCCATAGACCAAGAACAACTTATTGGTCCTTCTCAAATACTTGAGGATGTCTTTCACAGCTTTCCAGTGTGGAAGACCAGGGTTCGACTGATATCTACTCACTACACTTAGTGCGAAAGCCACGTCAGGACGTGTAGATATCATCTCATACATGATGCAACCAATCGCAGATGCATAAGGAATGCTTGTCATCGCTGCTATCTCTGCATCAGTCTTGGGAGACATAGACTTGGATAGGGACACGCCATGACACATTGGTAGATTTCCTCTCTTGGACTCATCCATCGAGAACCGCTTCACGATGGTATCAATGTATGTGGACTGGGTGAGACCAAGCAATCTTCTTGATCTATCTCTATAGATCTGTATTCCTAATACAAAAGATGCTTCACCCACGTCCTGCATCGAGAACTTACTTGCTAACCATATTTTAGTTGATTGCAACATTCCTACATCATTCCCAATGAGTAGAATGTCATCAACATAATGCACCAGGAATGTCACAGCATTCTCACTGACCTTCTTATACACACAGGATTCCTCGGGATTCTTAGTAAAACCAAACTCTTTGATTGTACTATCGAATCTGAGGTTCCAACTCCTAGATGCCTACTTTAGACCATAAATAGATCTCTGAAGTTTGCATACCATATGCTCACTTCCGACAGATGTAAACCCTTCAGTTTGAGACATGTAATGTAATGCCCGAGATTTTAGGTGGTGGATAAAATGAAATGATGAAGTGTTTCTTGAAGAATATACCGCACCCGCGCCCCAGTTTCTACCGCACCCGCGGTGTAAGGGCAGAAAGTAGAGTTTTGACTAAAAGAGAGACCGCACCCGCGGTCCAAGACATACCGCACCCGCGGTTGTAACTCATGAAATGTGAAGCATGACAGTAGGGTCACCGCACCCGCGGTCAGAAGTGAGCGCACCCGTGGTCGTCGAGTCCAGAATTTTGAATGGAATGCCGTAGCCTGAGCGCACCCGCGGTGAAGAGCTACCGCACCCGCAGTGCGACGTGTTGAGTGAAAAATAAAACATGTGTCCTAGCCATGCAATTTAATGTGCTGAGTCTTCATTTCAGCTGTTGATCACCGAGAAAAACCTTCAGAAAACGTCCATGGAAGCCTCAAGAATTCTCCTAGCTTAGAATTGAGCTTGTGCAAGAGTTAGCTATCCAAATTTCGATCCGGATGTAGACTTATACTCGTCATGCCATAAGCTTCAAAAGGATGTAAGTATTATTATGTTCTTTTATGATTTGAGATATTGATGTTGGGGAAAGTGTGAATTTCACTAGACTATGTGTTCTTGTGATATCGGAGAACGTTTATTCGCAACCGAATCGAAGAAATAATATCGTATGCATTTTATATGAAATTCCAGCAAGTCTTGACTTGAGTATATATATATATTTCAGTATAGTAGATGTTGCTATGATGAGAATTATGAGTTGTTGGTTGTAGATTATTGATGTTGGATTGATCGGTATCGAAAGATTACGCCGTTATGCCGTCGATTGTTACCGAGATTGAATATGATTTGTATATGAGTGGCCTTGAGTTGTGTCTTGATAGAATGCATCTATACATTGCCCTTTCAGATTTGTATTGGCCACATTGAACTTGAGACTTCAGCTACGAGAGACTGTTCGACACGAAAGGTATAATTCATGTGAACACGGGAAGACATGACTCGATTCAGACTGGATACGAGTTTCCCAAAATCACATACTAGATTCTTAACTATGTTTGATTATGATTATGTCTTGTTTATAGATTTGTATTCAAGCAATTGAGATAGGAGTCATTGACAGATTGTCAAACTAGACGTTCGGTGTATCGACGCATAGGAGCAGATCATCTCCGATTGTAGACATTCGATACAGATATGACCGAAGTCTAGGAATAAGACGTACCGCCACCCCGATTGGGAGAGTAGGTGGGAGACTTGTTACGTCTTATTCACACCGGGATCCCTAGACTTAGATATGAGTCGAGTCAAAGAATAAGAGTTGAAGAGTTTTATCTGTATTCACTAGTGTGTCATAATTACTGATTTATGTGTTATGATTTTGTATTTATTTGCATGACATGCATGTATACATGTTTTATACTGGGATTTGTTCTCACCGGAGTTTCCAGCTGTTGTTGTGTCTGTATGTGTACATAACGACAGGTGGGGCAGGATCAGGATCGCGAGCAAGATGAGAGATCAAGATTTGTGGTGATTTCGGGCATAGCAGATTACTAGTCGTTTTGTACTTGACGTGTACAGGATTTTCTGAACACTAGTATATGATTGTACTAAAACAGACTTGTATTTACATTATGTTTGTTTAATCGAATAAAGAATCGTTCCATGCTTCATGTATACATTTGATTTAATGTTAAAAGCAAAATTTTGACCCACATTTTCTAGCAAAGACCCAATTAATCCCAAAAGATAATCGAGTCAGAGCCCGGGTCCCCACAACAGGTGGTATCAGAGCGATAGATCTTTTAGACTGAGATAGAAGAAAGTGAGCGAGGTAGATCGAGTTGTCTTCCTTGCTTATATCATGCTAGCACATCTCATGATTTATTGCTTTCCCTATTACATGTTGTCTTGTTATCTGAGTTGATTACAGCATGTAATTGCAAAGATTGAATCAGAACCGATTCTGGATCAGAATTATATGGTCAGAGGAGGGCTGAGACAGACTGTATAGATTATGTACTAATTCGTTTGATAATCAGATATGCCTCCTCGACGAGTACCGCAACCAGTAGCAGGTCGGTCACCAGAACAGGGCAGTACTTCCAATGATCCGATGGATGTAACCGCTACACCGATGGAGACCTTGTTAAAGCGGTTTCAGTCGTTCCGACCACCTACACTGAAGGGCACAGAGAATTCAGTTGAGTGTGAAAGCTGGTTAGATGACATCGAGATGTTATTTGATTCGCTTGACTACACCGATGAACGACGAGTTAAACTGCTTGGGCTTCAACTGCGAGAAGTTGCCAAGAATTGGTGGCTTACCACAAAGAGGGCCTTGGAGCGTCGTGGTACAGAGGTCACTTGGAAGGTGTTCAAGACAGAGTTCCATCAGCGATTCTTTCCCGTCTCCTATCGAAAGGACAAAGGTGCTGAATTTGCCAACCTGAGACAGGGACAGCTGAACATCGAAGAATATGTCGCTAAGTTCTCCACCTTACTCCGATTTGCTCCCCACATTGCTGGGAACGACGAGGCCATTGCGGATCAGTTTATCAATGGCCTGAATCTTGAGATTTTCACCTTGGTGAACACGGGACTACCCAACACTTTTTCTGATGCCTTGAACAGGGCAAAGGGAGCAGAAGCAGGGTTGCTTAGGCAACGAAGCACTTCTTATACCACTCCGCCTCCTAGACCACCCCAGCCCTCGGGTCAGTATCAGCAACCACCTCCCAGATTCGAGAGTGGTGGTAGCAGCGGCGGGAGGAAAGACAGTTTGAAAGTGGAAGGGAAGCAATTCAAGAAATCAGGGAGCAGTTCGTCGAGCCCCAGTGGGCCGAGACAGACAGGGTCGGGCCAGAGATCAGAGTATACAGGGGTTTACTATAGTTCCTGTGGAGGTAGACATGCCACCGAGCAGTGTCAGGGCGTGATGGGTCGTTGCAACATTTGCAGACAGCAGGGCCACTTCGCCAGGGTCTGTCCACAGAGAGGTACACAGCAGACTCAGAGTGTAGGAGCATCCGGCTCTGTAGCTCAGCCTGAGAGGCAAGCTTCATCTGTTCATTCATTCCAGCCAGCCCCTACATCGACACAGCCTAGAGCTAGAGGTAGCCAGACAGTGAGCCAACCTCCTAGACAGCAGGCTCGAGTGTTTGCACTGACAGAAGAGCAGGCTCAGGATGCTCCTGATGACGTGATAGCAGGTAATTGTTCGATTTGCGGTTATCCTGCTTATGTTCTGATAGACACAGGTGCATCACATACATTCTTATCTGAGCGTTTTGCATTGACACATGCACTGTCTATTGAGTCGTTGTCTACTGTAGTCTCTATCTCTTCTCCTTTGGGGATAGGGTTAATAGCAGTGACATCTGTTAGATCATGTTTACTACAGTATGATGGGCATGAGATAGATTTAGACTGTATTGTACTTGGGTTATCTGATTTTGATTGCATAATTGGTATCGATATGCTAACCAAGTACAGAGCGACAGTAGACTATTTCCACAAGATTGTTAGATTCAGAATAGAGATGGCTGAAGAGTGGAAGTTCTACGGCAAAGGGTCTAGAGCTAGGATTCCTTTGATTTCAGTATTGTCTATGACTCGATTAATACAGAAAGGAGCAGAGGGGTTCCTTGTCTATTCAGTTGATTTACTGAAATCGAGTCCTGCCTCGGCAGATGTGCCAGTGGTTCGCGAGTTTGCAGATGTGTTTCCCGACGAGATTCCGGGATTACCTCCAGTTAGAGAGGTAGATTTTAGCATCGACCTAGTACCAGGTACGGTTCCTATTTCTCGAGTTCCTTATATAATGGCACCGATAGAGTTGAAAGAATTGAAAGAACAGCTTGAAGATTTGGTGGCCAAGGGATATATCAGACCGAGTGTATCTCCTTGGGGCGCACCAGTGCTATTCGTACGAAAGAAAGACGGTTCGATGAGATTGTGTATCGATTACCGGCAACTGAACAAGGCAACAGTAAAGAACAAGTACCCATTGCCTCGTATCGACAATTTGTTTGATCAGTTGCAGGGATCCTCTGTCTATTCCAAGATCGATCTGAGATCTAGATATCACCAGCTGAGAGTTAGAGATGTTGATATACCGAAGACAGCATTCCGAACCAGGTATGGGCATTATGAGTTTATTGTCATGCCTTTTGGTTTAACGAATGCGCCAGCGGTGTTTATGAGTCTGATGAACCGTGTCTTTCAGAGGTATTTGGATGTTTTTGTGATTGTTTTTATAGATGATATTTTGGTTTACTCAAGAAATGAGACTGAGCATGCTGAGCATTTGAGAATTGTGTTGCAGACGTTAAGAAATGAGCAACTGTATGCTAAATTGTCAAAGTGTGAGTTTTGGCTGAGACAGGTTGTCTTCTTGGGTCATATCATATCTGGAGAAGGTATTTCTGTTGATCCGAGTAAAGTCGAGGCAGTGATTAGTTGGCCTAGACCAACTTCTGTGCCAGAGATACGCAGTTTCATGGGTTTAGCAGGATACTATCGACGATTTATTAAAGATTTCTCCAGTGTTGCGAAACCGATTACCCAGTTGACACAGAAGAATACTCCATTTGTATGGTCAGAAGCATGTGAGTCGAGCTTCGTAGAGTTAAAGAAGAGATTGACTAGTGCTCCAGTCCTGACGATACCTTCAGGTACGGGTGATTTCGTTGTATATTGCGATGCATCTCACAGGGGATTAGGATGTATTCTTATGCAGCGAGGACATGTGATTGCATACGCTTCGAGACAGCTGAAGCCACACGAGAGTCGATACCCAATTCATGATCTTGAATTGGCGGCTATCGTTTTTGCATTGAAGATCTGGCGTCACTATCTGTATGGCGAGAAATTTGAGATCTACTCTGATCACAAGAGCTTGAAATATCTGTTTTCCCAGTCAGAATTGAATATGAGACAACGACGATGGCTTGATCTGCTGAAAGACTTTGATTGCGAGATCAAGTATTATCCAGGGAAGTCAAATGCAGCAGCGGATGCCTTGAGTCGAAAGGTATGTTCCCTATCCTTATCGACGATAGGTGTTTCGAATTTAGTTGAAGATTGCTGTTTGTCTGGATTAGAATTTGATACAGATAGTAGGCCGTTGCGACTTGCCACTATTCAGTGTGAACCAGATTTGATTGTTCGCATCAAAGAGGCACAAAGAACCGATCAGAATGTTCAGAAGTCGATTGATATGGTCAGATCAGGACATATTTCTGAGTATCAGGTACGTGATCATGTGTTGTATGTGAATAACCGTCTTGTAGTGCCAGAGGTTTCAGAGTTGAAACAACAGATACTGTCAGAAGCACACTGTAGTCGGTTCAGTATTCATCCTGGTGGCAGGAAGATGTACAATGATCTGAAAACACAATTCTGGTGGAAACAGATGAAGACAGATATTGCAGAGTTTGTGTCTAAGTGCTTGAATTGCCAACAGGTGAAGGCCGAGAGAAAGAAGCCCGGAGGGTTACTTCAGAGTTTAGCTATTCCTGAATGGAAATGGGATCACATTTCCATGGATTTCGTCACGAAGTTACCACGATCATCCCGAGGCTGCGATGCGATTTGGGTTGTGATAGATAGATTGACCAAATCCGCATGCTTCATTCCGTACAAGATGACGTACAGATATGATCAGATGGCCGAGATATATGTCCGAGAAGTGGTCAGATTACATGGTGTGCCGAAGTCGATCGTATCAGATCGTGATCCACGATTCACTTCACACTTTTGGCACAGTCTACAGCAGGCTCTAGGTACGACTTTACACTTGAGTACTGCTTACCATCCCCAGACAGACGGACAGTCAGAGCGGACTATCCAGACTTTAGAAGATATGCTGAGAGCTGTAGTACTAGATTTTGGTACTAGTTGGCAAGATTCACTAGCTCTTTGTGAATTCTCGTACAACAACAGCTACCAGACTAGCATCGAGATGGCACCGTTCGAAGCTTTATACGGAAAGAAGTGCAGATCTCCGTTGTACTGGGATGACATCTCAGAGGTACCAGAACTTGGGCCTGATATGATTCGTGAGATGACTGAGAAAGTAAAGATAATTCAGAAGCGAATGAAGACGGCACAAGATAGACAGGCGAAGTACGCGAACATCAGACGTAGACCGTTAGTGTTTGAGCAGGGAGACAGAGTATTTTTGAAGATTTCTCCTTTCAGAGGCGTGGTCAGATTTGGCAAGCGTGGGAAGTTGTCTCCTCGATACGTCGGTCCGTACGAGATTCTTGAAAAGATTGGCGATCGTGCGTATAGACTTGCTCTTCCTCCTTCTCTATCTGGGATACATGACGTCTTCCATGTATCGATGTTGCGTAGATATATGCCAGATAGTTCTCATGTCATTCAGCCTGAAGAAGCCGAGTTAGATCAGACTTTGAGTTACGTTGAGCAGCCGATTCAGATTCTTGATCGGAAAGAGAAACAGCTCAGAACGAAGACTATTCCATTAGTGAAAGTTCAGTGGAGTCGTCATGGCATTGAAGAAGCGACTTGGGAAACAGAATCAGAGATGAGACAGAGATATCCAGAACTATTCGCATGATGTGAGTATTTATTCAGTTTTGATTATCTTATACATGCTTTGATTGATTGCTTGCGAGTTCGAGGACGAACTCATATCTAAGAGGGGGAGAAATGTAATGCCCAAGAATTGTAGGTTGATAAGATGAGATTATGAAGTTTGCATGAAAGGACACCGCCCCCGCGCCCCAGTTTCTACCGCACCCGCGGTGTAAGGGCAGAAAGTAGAGTTTTGAATACAAGAGAGACCGCACCCGCGGTCCAAGACATACCGCACCCGCGGTTGTAACTCATGAAACGTGAAGAATTACAGTAGGGTCACCGCACCCGCGGTCCAAGACATACCGCACCCGCGGTCGTTGATTTTGAAATGTTGAAGGATTGCCGTAGCCTGAGCGCACCCGCGGTGAAAAAGGGACCGCACCCGCGGTCGCTGTTTCTGAATTTTTAGATGGGGCTGCCGAGAGCTAAGCGCACCCGCGGTCAGAAGTGAGCGCACCCGCGGTGCGACGTGTTGAGTGAAAAATAAAACATGTGTCCTTGCCATGCATATAACATGTATTCTCCTTCATTTCAGACTTCAACACCTACAGAAACGAGACAAAACTCCATGAAAGTTCCTCAAGTTTTCTTCAAGAGTAACTTGTTGGTTTTACAAGATTCGACTACCCGAATTTAGTTCCGAATTCAGATTATTGCTCCTTGCATCACTAGCTTCAAAAGGATGTAAGTTTTGTTCATTTCCAGCATGTTTCGAAATCTATATGTTGGAGGAATTGTGATTTTATTAGAAATATATGTTCTTGAGTAGCTAGAGATCATAACGCCGTAAACGGATCGATTATCGGATGTCGTATGCAATTTGTGTAAAATTCCAACATGTTGGCCGAAACTAGATGGTGCAGAATTATTGTGTTTTGGCTTGGTATTGTTGTGGATTATGAGTTGTTGATGTTAGTTGATTAATATTTGAGTTGATGGGTATCGAGAAACTATGTCGTTATGCCGTCGAAATGTATCGAGAATTATTACTGATTTGTATATGTGATGGAATTGAGTTGAAGATTGATAGAATGCATCTCCACATTGTTATTTCAGATTTGATATTGACAGATTCGACATCGAGACTTCGACTACGACAAAGATTATACGACAAGAAGGTATAATTCATGTTGATTCGGGAAGATATAACTCGAATTAGATCTGATTTGAGTTTCCCAAAATCACATACTAGATTGTTACCTTTTTATATGTTGATGCTTTGTTTATAGATTTATATTCAAGCATTTAAGATAGGAGAGTCATTGGCAGACTTGCCAAGCTAGACGTTCGGTGATATCGACGCATAGGAGCAGATTTCCTCCGATTGTAGACACTCGATACAGACAGGACCGAAGTCTAGGAATAAGACGTACCGCCACCACGATTGGGAGAGTAGGTGGGAGACTTGTTACGTCTTATTCACACCAGGATCCCTAGACTTAGATATGAGTCGAGTCAAAGAATAAGAGTTGAAGAGTTTTATCTGTATTCACTAGTGTGTCATAATTACTGATTTATGTGTTATGATTTTGTATTTATTTGCATGACATGCATGTATACATGTTTTATACTGGGATTTGTTCTCACCGGAGTTTCCGGCTGTTGTTGTGTCTGTATGTGTACATAACGACAGGTGGGGCAGGATCAGGGTCGCGAGCAAGATGAGAGATCAAGATATTGTGGTGATTTCGGGCATAGCAGATTACTAGTCGTTTTGTACTTGACGTGTACGGGATTTTCTGAACACTAGTATATGATTGTACTAAAACAGACTTGTATGTACATTATGTTTGTTTAATCGAATAAAGAATCGTTCCATGCTTCATGTATACATTTGATTTAATGTTAAAAGCAAAATTTTGACCCACATTTTCTAGCAAAGACCCAATTAATCCCAAAAATAATCGAGTCAGAGCCCGGGTCCCCACATGTAAATCTCTTCCTTAATATCCCCATTAAGAAAGGTTGTCTTGACATCCATCTTCCATATCTCATAGTCATACCATGCAGCTATGGCTAGCAATATCCTTATCGACTTGAACATTGCAACTGAAGAAAAGGTTTCCTCAAAGTCAACTCTTTGTCTTTGAGTATATCTTTTTGCCACCAATCGCGCCTTGAAGGTCAATACCTTCCCATCCGAAGTTTCCTCTTGTAAAGCCATTTACACCCTATGGGAACAGTTCCCTCAGGTGGCTCCACAAGGTTCCACACTTGGTTCGAATGCATGGAATTCATCTCAGATTCCATTGATTCAAGCCACTTGGATGAATCGACATCAGATAACGCTTCTTTGAAGGTCCTTGGATCACATCCATGGATAGACTCATCATGGTTGTGGGGACCCGGACGCTAATCCATGTCTTAATCATTCTTAAGATCAAATAACAATTAAGAAAAGTGGGACTAAAAAAATATTTCTTTTTAAAATGCAATGCGGAAACGTAATGTACATATAAATCTAAAAGTACATGTCCTGTACTAAATACATGTACTGGTTCAACGACATATCAGTGCTGAATCCTAATTTACTTCTGAGCCCGGATCTCCACGCTAACGAGTCCTGACTCGTTCTCTTCTTGATCCCGATCCTATCCCACATGTTGTCATGCACACATACAAACAAGACAACAGCCGAATAACTCCGGTGAGAATTACATTCCCAGTATAAACCATGTATACATGCAATCATACAGACAATATAACAGCATATAACAGGCATTCATAACATGTATCAAAATCAGAAACATTAATCAAATATTCATCGCATGTATCAGAATCCGAAACATGAATCAATATCAATATTAAATCCTATTATAAAGATGTACCATAGTCAGGAAAATAATTCAATAACAAGCAATGAATCACTCTCCGTGATTCTCAGACGCAGACTCGACTCAGTCCTAATCTAGGGATCCCGATCTGAATAAGAACATACACTCACCTACACTTCGATATGACCAAACGTCCGATGTCCTGACCTATCCGTCAAAGACTATGGCACTTCCGCCATACACTATCCTGTGACAAAGTGCAATGGGCCAATGACGATCCTCACTATCCGGCCCTTCTGTCACAAGACCAATCATTTAATACCTGCTATCTATAAATCAATAGAACAAGCATATCGATTCATTCATCAATTGCAAATATCAATGCAATAAAATAAAGTATGTGATTTAGGGAAACTCGAGTCAAACCTCACTCGAGTTGTGCAATCCCAACTCAATATGAATTTATACCTTTTTCTTCTCCGTCTGACGAAGACGAAGTCTCGAATTCAACTCTGTCCATACCCAATCTGGTAATGACAATCGAATAGGTACAATATCAATATACAACTCAATGCAATATCTGTTCTGATCAATACTTAAATCCAAACACAATCTGATCAATATCAACGCTACAATGATACAATCTCAATCAATCGTGAATCTGATCAATATCAATCTACTGATGTTTCGACGGCATAACAATACAATCTCGATAACCCCGTTAATATCAACATCACAGATATAATACCAGAACTCCTAATGAATATCGGTACAACTCATAATCAATAACAATACAACCCTGATATCGAATCTTTATCAAATCAATTCCGAAAATCATAACAATTACATAAACAATCTGTTCTTCGATCTGACTTCAAATATACGATGTCTACTATATCAGAAACACCATATATGATTCATATTTGATTCTGACACCATCATAATTTCAAATCATGTCTAAATGTAACAAAACTTACGTCCAATTGTAGCCTGCGTTTGTAGGAACACAGTACTGAAGTCGGATTCAAAATCGGATGGGCGGATTTCTCGCAAATCACAAATCTAATAAAAGAAAAGGCGTAAGGATTTCTTCAAAGCTTCTCGGTGCTTCTTTCTTCCAATTACTGAAGGAACAATCGATTTGTACATATATATATACATCCGGTTGCATGCAATTGAAACGTGGCACAATTTCATCAAACTTAGGTGGCGCTCGGGCGGTTAAACATTGCCGCTCGGGCGCGGAATGTTCTGCCCGGATGCTTAGCTATTGTCCATTGTCGCTCGGGCAGTAACTTTCTACCGCTCGGGTGCCACATGTTCTGTCCCAATCCTACTCTTGTGGGACACTGGCGCTCGGGCGGTTCTTTTCTACCGCTCGGGCGCCAGAAGTTCTGTCCAAAGTCTGGGCTTGTTATACACCAACGCCCGGCTTCTCCTTTCACATCTTATTTTAGCTCCTGAAATCTCTATTCTGTCAAGTAATCAATTTCTAATCACGATGGTAAAATCTCGGGCATTACAATGGCCCTCTTCAAGAAACAGACCATACCTCATAGGTGGTCTCGAAACTCTCTCGGATCTTCTAGGAGCTTGTATCTCTTCTCTTGGCTCTTCGGGTGTGGGTTCTTCAATTGTGGGTGTCTCCCGAACCTCTTCGAGTTCTATCATCTTCCCTTTTCTATCCAATAGAAATTCATTTTCCAAAAAGGTTGAATTCCTAGAAACAAACACCTTTGTTTCTTGGGGATGATAGAAATAGTATCCAACTGAATTCCTTGGATATCCCACAAAGTAGCATAAAATGGATCGACTATCCAATTTATCTCCCACTACCTGCTTCACATAAGCAGGGCACCCCCATATTCTAAGATAAGAATATTTGGGAGGCTTACCTATCCATATCTCATATGGTGTCTTATCAACTGCCTTTGAATGGACATTGTTCAACAACAGTGCTGCTGTCTCAAGCGCATATCCCCAAAAGGATGGCGACAACTTCGTGAACCCCATCATAGACCAAACCATGTCCATCAAAGTTCGGTTACGACGCTCCGAAACACAATTCAACTGCGGTGTTGCGGGCGGAGTCCACTGCGAGAGAATCCCATTCTCCCTAAGATACTCTTGGAACTCGGCACTCAAGTACTCACCACCTCGATCCGATCGAAGTGTCTTGATGCTTCGTCCCAATTGTTTCTCTACTTCACTTCTGAATTCTTTGAACCTTTCAAAGGCTTCAGACTTCTATTTCATCATATACACATACCCATACGTCGAAAAGTCATAGGTAAAGGTGATGAAGTAGGCGTGTCCATGCTTAGTGGTGATGCTAAGCGGACCGCACACATCGGTATGGATCAAATCCAATAACCCTTTGGCTCGCTCCACATGGCCCTTAAAGAGAATTTTGGTCATCTTTATTTTTAGACAGGATTCACAAGTCGTGAGAGCATTAATATC
Source organism: Primulina huaijiensis (assembly GCF_012295235.1). NCBI lineage: Eukaryota > Viridiplantae > Streptophyta > Magnoliopsida > Lamiales > Gesneriaceae > Primulina > Primulina huaijiensis. Next base: position 13,283,464 of record NC_133312.1, read on the forward strand.
AGACATATCAAACATGCCTACTCCAACTAGCTTGTTCATCCTTCTTAGGGAAATATGTCCTAATCGAGCATGCCACAATTGTGCCGAATTAAGAGTATCTTGTTTTCGCTTGTTTGTTGTTGTTATTGCTTGGACATTGTTTAGTGGAATATCTTTCAATTTCAAGTTGTAGAGATCGTTTTCAAGTTCTCCAGTACCAATTAAACATTCAATCTTGTAAATGTTGCAAACACCTTTGCTAAATAAACAAGAAAATCCATCTTTATCAAGCATAGAAATGGAAACAATGTTTTTCACCAAATCTGATACAAACAAAACATCTCTTAAAATTAACTTAAAGTCATTGTTTAAAAGTAAACAAACATCTCCTACGGCCCTGGCAGCAACTCTTGCTCCATTGCCCATCCTCAAGAAGGTCTCACCTTCCCTTAGTCTCCTACTTCTTTCCATCACCTGCAACTCATTACAGAGATGTGAGCCACAGTCGGTATCTAATACCCAAGAAGTAGAGTTAATTGAAATGTTTACATACCATTTGCAGAACCTTTCTGAGCAAGATATTCCCTGCAGTTACGCATCCAACATCCAGGCTTCTTGCAGTGATGATATATCTCAACAGTCTTCTCAGCTTTAACTGGTGTAGCTGTGATGCAAACACGGGTGATCGAGCGCCAAGGAAAGCATGGGATCCTTTGGAGTTGCCGGAGGGACCGATCACGAGAGGACGACTGAAGAAGTTTAAGGAGGCACTGCAGGGAGTCATGAGCAATCAAGGAGGGCTTACGTGCAAGGATAAAAGTGCCGAAGGGTTCGTGATGCATGGGAGTGAGTGCGGGAACCAAAAGAACGTTATTCAAGCAGTCCAGAGCCTACACGGACCTGTACACAGGGTCCGTGTCCATTACAGCCGAGAATGAAGAAATCCAGAGTGTACACTGACCCGAGCACGGACCTGTACACGGGGTCCGTGTACCTCACAGTGCCTACACGGACCTAGCCCCGGACGTCTACACGGGGTCCGTGTACTTTGCGGTTTTGCGAGATTTTATTCCTTCTTTAGAGTTTTATTTTTTTTGGGAGACTAGATATTGTTATCTTTTTTATATTAAAAGATGATATGGACGAAAATGAACACATTATTCACATTATTATTGATTGAATATCAAACTTTGAGATTTTTCTCTCAACTTTCAAGGCTTTTGCTTTGTAATCAAAAATCAAACTTATCAAAGTTTTTAACTTTGTGGCGTTTGTCGATCGTTCTTACGCGGATTGTCAAGGGCGTGTTCTTTGAAGGTTCGTTATAGTGTCGATTGTTCTTTTTGTGATTATTTGTTGCTAAATTTTTCATAGTTTAGAGGTGAAAATCATGCACACACTTGATTCAAAAGATCAGGACACAACACGAATCCCTTTTAACGTTATTGAATTGAGGGCGCGGTTCTAGAATAATCGTGTTTGCTTTTCTTACGTACGTGGATTCATATCATTTGGTATCAGAGCTTTTGGTTAATTGAATTCAAGTAAGTTTATCCTTCGTTCTATTATCAGATCTAATTATCCTTTAGTTCTCTTTCAGATCTGTTTTGTTCTATCATTCTTTGTCGTTCGTGAATCTGTGATACACGAAATTTTGTGTCTTATTTTTTTTTCTTTGAATTTTCGGAATTCTTAGAGTAAAAAAAAAAATACCACAAATCCGAAAATTCACCATTAATTCTTTTTTGTATTTTGTTCTATTCCTTTTTTTGAGTCATATACAAGTGTCTCACACAGTCAAAAAAAAAATATTATTTACCTTCAAATTGCTTGTCTACGTAGTCTAAGTGAGTCGATCACAATTGTTGACAAGTTGAACTTGATTGTTTGATATTCAAATACAAAGCTTGAATGCACTTTCGAGAGAAACATCAAATTCGAGTGGAAACATTTGAGTGTGAGTGTTAGTTCTTTGGAGTGACTAGTGAGTATTTGTTGTGAGAAAAAAAATATGAGGGGAGAGACGAGTGATTTTCTTTGGAGTGACCGTGAGAATTTTGGGTGAGGCATATTTTGTTTTCTACTAACGTTTTCTTGCAGGTACAAATCTGAAATTTAAATGGAGAGGGAGGTAGGAGACAGTTCTAACCAAGGGTTATCTAAGGTCCAAATGGAGGCATTGTTTGGGCATTTCTCTAGGATGATGAGGGTAGAGTTGGAGCCGTTACACGAGAGGATGAGTAGGCTTGAAGTTAGTACTAGTGGAGCTAAATCTAAGCCTAAGGATTTGGGTAGAGGAGAAGAAGATGAAGAGTATGATTTAGGAGGAGAAGAGGAGAGCAAAAGTGAGAATTGGGGTAGGAATGGAAAAGGTAGAGGATTTGGTAGAGGAAGGAGAGAAGCCACACGGGGTAGATACAATGACGGGAATATGGAGGATGGTAATATGGGTAGTATTAAGATGAAGATTCCTTCGTTCCATGGGAAATCTGACCCGGAGGCATACTTAGAATGGGAAAAGAGAGTAGAGTTCGTGTTTGAATGTCACCACTACTCCGAACAAAAGAAGGTTAGGTTGGCGGTGGTCGAATTTCTAGACTATGCTCTCATTTGGTGGGATCAATTTGTGACCACTAGGAGGAGGTATAATGAGAGACCCATTGAATCTTGGGATGAGATGAAGAGGGTCATGAAGAAGAGGTTTGTGCCCAACCATTACTATAGGGAGATGTTTAAGAGGCTACAAACTTTGAGGCAAGGGGTGAAGAGTGTTGAGGACTACTATAAGGAGATGGAAGTAGTCATGATTAGGGCCAATATTGAGGAAGATAATGAGGCGACCATGGCACGTTTTCTTTGTGGTTTGAACAGGGAAATCCAAGATCAAGTTGAGCTTCGGCACTACTTGGATCTAGATGAGATGGTGCAAATGGCCATAAAAGTGGAGCAACAACTCAAATGGCGTAGAGTTGGCCGCACAAATCCAACTGGGGGTTCATCATCTTCATGGCGATCAAATGTGGTGAAACGTGAGGAGAACAAGGCGGTGACCAAGCCCAAATTTGAGACCAAACAAGAGGCGCCTAAACAAGGAGTGCAAGGTAAATCTGAAAGTCCTTCTAATCGATCTAAAGATGTTAAATGTTTTAGGTGTCAAGGGTTAGGTCATATTTCTAGTGAATGTCCTAATAAAATGGTAATGATTCTAAATGACTATGGTGAGTATGAGTCTCATAGTGAGGGTGATGAAGATGAGATGCCTGCGTTATAGGATCCTGATGAGGGATATGAGGCGGTTGTAGGTGAAGCACTAGTGACTAGGCGTATCATGAGTGCCCAAGTCAAGGAGGAAGAGACTAACCAAAGGGAGAACTTGTTCCATACTAGATGTTTTGTAAATTAAAAAGTTTGCAATCTAATCATATATGGGGGGAGTTGTACTAATGTGGCTAGTGTTGAAATGGTGAAGAAATTGGGGTTACCTACATTAAAGCACCCTCAACCATATAGGCTTCAATGGTTGAATGATTGTGCGGAAGTGAAGGTTAACAAACAAGTGCTATTGCCTTTTTCTATTGGGAAATATGTGGATGAGGTCTTGTGTGATGTGGTACCGTTGCAGGCTTGTCATATCTTGTTGGGTAGACCGTGGCAATATGATAGGCGAGTGACACATGATGGGTACAAGAATAGGTATTCATTTGTATTGAAGAAGGAATCCATTGTATTACTTCCTTTGTCCTCAAAGCAAGTGTTGGAGGACCATTTGAAAAAAAAGAAGAGAGATGAGGCCGAAAAAAAGAGTGAACTAAAAAGTGAGATGACCTTTGAAAATAAAAATGAAATGGCTGAAAAAAGAGTGGTCAAAAGAGTGAGACAGCCTTACAAAAGAAAAATGAGAGGAAAGAAATTGAGAGGAAAGAGGCCAAAAAGAAATCATATATGGCCCAAAAAGGTGAGTTGAAACAATTGATGCACACGCATGAACCACTTGTGTTGATTGTTTATAAGGAGATCCTCCTTAACACAAGTGATATAGCCGGGGTCCCTTCCGAGCATTGTTGTTTCACTTTTGCAGGAATTTGAAGATGTATTTCAGGAGGAGTTACCTCAAGGCTTACCACCATTGAGGGGAATCGAGCACCAAATCGATTTCGTGCCTGGGAGTGCATTGCCAAATCGTCCCACCTATAGGAGCAATCCGGAGGAGACTAAGGAGCTTCAACGGCAGGTAAGTGAGTTGTTAGATAAGGGTTTTGTGCGTGAGTCCATGTCCCCTTGTGCTGTGCATGTTTTATTAGTTCCTAAGAAAGATGGCTCATGAGGAATATGTGTGGACTGTAGAGCAATCAATAACATAACCATTAAGTATAGGCATCCCATACCTAGAATAGATGATATGTTAGATGAATTGCATGGTGCTTGTATCTTTAGCAAAATTGATTTGAAGAGTGGCTATCATCAAATTAGGATGAGGGAAGGTGATGAGTGGAAAACTGCTTTTAAAACCAAGTATGGGTTATATGAGTGGATGGTAATGCCATTTGGCCTAACTAACGCTCCTAGCACCTTTATGAGGTTAATGAATCATGTCTTTCATGCACACATAGGAAAATTTGTTGTGGTTTACTTTGATGACATCCTTGTGTATAGTAAGAATCTAGAGGAGCATGTTAATCACTTGAGACTTGTACTAATCACACTAAGGGCTGAAAATTTGTATGCTAACTTAAAGAAATGTGATTTTTGTACAAGCAAACTTGTCTTCCTTAGTTTTGTGGTAAGCTCACAGGGTATACAAGTGGATGAAGACAAGGTAAGTGCCATTCGAGATTGGCCGACGCCTAATACTGTTGGTCAAGTTCGGAGTTTTCATGGTCTTGAAAGCTTCTATATGAGGTTTGTAAAAGATTTTAGCACCCTGGCAGCACCAATGACGGCGGTGATCAAGAAGAACGTTCCATTCTATTAGGAATAGGAGCAAGAGAAGTCTTTTAATATTATTAAACAAAAGTTGATTAATGCTCCTTTACTTGTTTTACCTGATTTTGCTAATACCTTTGAAATTGAATGTGATGCTTCAGGTGTAGGTATTGGTGGAGTGTTGATGCAAGGAGGGCGGCCGGTGGCATACTTCAGTGAGAAGCTTAATGGCGCAGCGCTGCATTATCCAACATATGACAAGGAGCTCTATGCGCTTGTGAGGACTCTTGAAAAGTGGCAACACTACTTGAGGCCTAAGGAGTTTGTGATTCATACGAATCATGAGTCTCTACAGCACCTTAAGGGTCAACAAAAGCTGAACAAGCAGCATGCTAAGTGGGTGGCATTCATTGAAACGTTCCCATACATCATCAAGTACAAACAAGGTAAGGAAAACATAGTGGCCGACGCACTATCCCGGAGGTACATACTAATCTCTACCTTGGAATCAAAAATTTTGCGATTTGAGCATGTGAAAGAGTTGTATGTGCTGGATGAGGATTTTAAGAGTTTGTTTGAAACTTGTATGCATGGACCACATGAAAAATTCTATTTGCATCATGGTTTCTTGTTTAGAGAAGATAGGTTGTGCATCCGTAAATCATCCATTCGTGAATTACTTGTCAGGGAGGCACATGGGGGTGGTTTGATGGGACACTTTGGTGTGGAAAAAACCTTGAATGCTTTGCATGAACATTTTTATTGGCCACATATGAAGAGTGATGTTGAGCGAGTTTGTGATAAGTGCATAACTTGTAGGCAAGCTAAGTCTATGACACAACCACATGGATTGTATACACCACTTCCTGTTCCTAGTGACCCTTGGATTGACATTTCTATGGACTTTGTTTTGGGGTTGCCTAGGACTAAGAAGGGGAGGGATTCAATAATTGTTGTTGTTGATAGATTTTCTAAGATGGCACATTTTATTGCTTGTCACAAAACTGATGATGCCTCTCACATTGCGCATTTGTTATTTAGAGAAGTCGTTAGGTTGCATGGCATGCCTAGGACTATTGTTTCTGACCGTGATGTTAAGTTTTTGAGTTACTTTTGGAAAACGTTGTGGGCTAAAATTGGCACAAAATTGTTGTTTTCTACTACATGTCATCCTCAAACGGATGGACAGACTGAAGTTATTAATAGAACTTTAGGGACATTTTTGCGTGCTATTCTTAAGAAGAACTTAAAGAATTGGGAAAATTGTTTACCATTTGTTGAGTTTGCTTATAATCCTTGTGTGCATTCTACTACAAATTATTCGCCATTTGAAATTGTATATGGTTTTAATCCTTTGACTCCGTTGGATTTGATGTCTTTACCTGTGAGTGAAAGGTTGAACATGGACGGCAAAAAGAAGGCTGAATTTGTTAGGGGGTTGCATGAAAAGGTCAAGGCCAACATTGAGAAGAGAAATGAGCAATATGCCAAACAAGCCAACAAAGATAAGAAGAAGGTGATCTTTGAGAAAGGTGATTGGGTGTGGCTCCACTTGCGGAAGGAAAAGTTCCCCGAGAAGCGTCGTTCAAAGCTACTACCTAGGGGCGATGGACCATTTCAAATTCTACAAAGGATCAATGACAACGCCTACAAACTCGATCTACCAGGTGAGTACAATGTGTAACGCCCCGAAAATTTAAAGGTCAACGCAAACCACATACATGCAATTATTAAATTCTCTTGTATTTTAATTACATGTTTTAATTGCATTAAATAATTATGTTGTGCATATTTGCATGTTTAAAATATACTTTTCTACATGATTGCATTAAAATGTATTTTTTTTAAAGGTTATTCGAGTTGCGATCGAGAAACGGAGACCAATGGCTTAAAAATAGAAAATGTTTTTATTAAATAATTGTTTTTAATTATTCAAATTAAGGGTGATGCTTTTTATTATATTTGAAAATAAGGGTTTTGAGGTGATTTTATACGCCGGTGCGTAATTTTTATCGGTGTTGGATTTTTAACAAAAATACGAACTTGGTGGTAACCCGACTATTAAATTCAGAAACTTATTTTAGCAAAATCATTTTTATATTTTATTAAATCCTAATTAAGACTAATGGGCTTAATTTAAAGGCTTAATAGGCCTAAAGCCTAGATAGTAATTTAATTAGTGTATTTATACTATATCAAAGCACCTAAAACCCTACACCTTGCAAACAACTCTCGGCCACACCTTTTCAAAATTCAGAAACTCTCTCCCAAGACACACATCACACACGGCACTACACACTTAGCTTTTGAAGGGATTCCCGAAGGGGCTCAAGGAAAAACAAGCCAAAGGACTCGCTCCGTTCTTCGTCGTCAACGGTTTTCGTGCGTATACAACGCAAAGGCACGTCATATTTCTTTCCTTCAAACATCTATCACACCATAGTATTTGTATGATCGTGAATTGCATGGAAAAACAAGCCACACTTCTTATATTTTAGTAACTATGCATGAGCATGTGTTAAACTCTTGGGTTTTGGTTCAAAAATCATGTTAAATATGTGTTAAGGGGCTGCCATGACTAGGGTATGGATTAAGGGTTGTTTTACACGAGTTTAGAGTCCAAGGGCACGGACAAAATAAGTTGCACATGATTTAGAAACATGCTGGAACAGAAATTGGATTGTTGTGTCATAGGTGTTCGGTTAAGGGGAAGTTGGATGCATGGCTTGGCTTTGGCTGGACCAGGGCTGGGCTAGGGTCACGTGTGGGTCAGGGGAAGAGTCATAGCCACGCTAGGACTGGAGACAAGAGGCTGGGAAGGAGTCCTAGCAAGCTAGGACTCCAACCCGTGAGTTCCAAGGAAGTGGCGCAGATGTGCAGCAGCATGTACAGGAGAGATGGCTCGGCATGGGGGCTCTGGGCTGGGCTAGGTCGACCCTTTATGGTCCTAGTATGATCCTAGTTAGGGTGGTTTATGTTAGATCTCGGTTTTCTACGTGCCCAAACGCAGCGGAAGTTTAAAATTTTTATTTTATTTTGAAAACAAAATAATTCTTTTGGACACTCGTATGGTTTTCAGGAATTAAACATACATAGGATGTTTAAAAATTATACCTTTGTGAATTAAATCACTGGACTCCAACTAATCCGGTATAAACGGATTAGCTCTTGTTGATTCCCTACGAACTTTCTTCGATGAAATCCTCCTATCAAGTCCACGACTGGAGGGTTTATTCCTCTTCCAATTTGCACTAGAAAATATGGAAGAAGTTTTACGTAGGAGAGAAAATAATTGAGAGATGGCTCAAATTTTTCCTTCAAAAGGTAGTGGCCAATTTTCTTTTTGAAATTGAAAGTCGAAAGAAGAAGTGTTGTGGTAGGCTAGGGTTTTTTTTTAAAATGTGTTATTTATAATTAAATAATAGCCTAATGACATAATTAACATTAATGGGCTTGATTTAATTAATTGGGCTAGTCCAACTAGTTTAATTAATTTAATCAAAGCCTATTAAAACTTTAATTATTTATTATGATGGACTTGTACTCTTACAAGCCCATTAAACATACCCACCTTATTTAATTTATTAATTAATAAACTCAACTTTTGAGCTTAATAAATTAAATACATTATAAATTCAACATTTGAATTTATTATTTAAATTATAAATTCAACTCCTTGAATTTTATCACTTCCAAAATTTAATATTTAATAAATCCAACATTTGAGTTTAATAAATCTGATGCGATCCCGCCCACGAGATCTTTGATTTGTCCCGATCTTTGAAACAAGTAATTGATAGGTGTGATAATCGCCTCTAGATCACGCGGTCTAACAACAATTAATCAACGAAAGAAACAATCGCGTTCAAGAGAACCTCCAAAGAACCCGTCCTTGGCAACCCTCGTGATATTCGATTGACAAACGCCACAAAAGATAAATCTTTTGATAAGTTTGATTTGATACGACGCAAAAGTTATAACGAAACTTAAGCTTGTTTTTGAGAGAATTCTCAAAGAAAAGTTTTATAAACTCAATAATTCAATAATGTTTACAATGATGGATTTTCGTCCATATATTGTTACAAAATCAAAAAGATATGAAAAATCTAATTACCAAAACAATTAGGACTCAAAAAATAGGAAACTAAAGATTTTCTCGCGATTGGGCGGCGCTCGGGCGCGGGTTTCTACCGCTCGAGCGCAAGCTCTTCTGGACAGGTCGCGCTCGGGTGGTAAAATGTTATCGCTCGGACGCCGATGCTTCTGGAGTTCACGTTCTGGACAGTGACTTTGGCGCTCGGGCGGTAGAATTTGACCACTCGGGCGGAGGCTTCTTTTTCCCACTTCGTCTAACACTCGCACAACGATCCTTCCAATCATTTGAAAACCATGCCCGGCCAGATTCATATCATACTCCCCTTCTTCAAAAAGATTTGTCCTCAAATCTTGTCCTCCTACACAAAAACGAAGCAAGTTAGTAATAACAAGGATGATATTATCGACATACTTACATTTAAGCTCAAGTTTGTAGGCGCTATCATTTGCTCGCTCCATCAGCACTGAAAATCCCAACTTAACGGTTGCCCTGTCTATGTATTCCCCTATTACTCCGGACGATAGATAACATTTAACACCAAATAAGGACAATAATATAGCATTAAGTATCACAAAGATCTGATTTCTCCCCTTCTTAGACCTAGTCAACACCACAACAAATTTCATACACATGTACGACCATAGCTCACTAGGAATATGACGAAGTTCATGCACGATATAAGAATCTAGCTCAAGTGCCCTCTCCCTATAGGCAATGCACCTTTCACTACACCACTTATCATACCTCGTCATATGTAACCAACACATATAATGATGCGTTTTATCAAAGTTAAAACCACCACAATAGTCCTCACTAGCATGTAACTCATGCAATGAATTTAGAACAAACAACTTATCCTCCTTAAAATTTTATTTATTATGATCATAAAAATTCTTATGTGTAATGCATGTTTCACAATACCACTCAATATGCCTCCTCATATGTAATCATAGTAAAAATTCATGCATCCTACCTATGGCTCTAGTTACTTCATGTCTACCAATCAAACAAATGTCACGTGCCTCAATATCAAACAACAACTCATGCAATGGGTGTAGGATGAAAAACTTATTCTCTTTAAACAGGTATTCATCATGAACAAAGAAATAATCATGTTCATCCTTGCACCTCTCAAAACCATCATCAACCCAACATAAATCATGCAAATAGAACACACTAAATGTACTATCCATGTAATATCTCGTTTCATCACAAAAATCTAAGTTTAATGTATACAAACCATTGTAGCAAGCAAACTCCACCAACTTATTAAATAGTGAGACATCAAAATGCATAGTAGGTAAATGCAATTCATCCATGGTCTCAAATTCTTAACAATCAAGGAATAAGGGTAAAGTTACATCCGACCCCTTAACCACCACATTTGCAAGATATTCTCTAAGTTTTGGGAAACGATACAACAAAGAATTAAGATAAGGATGGAAGTCATACCTCATGGTTGTTGCGTTGGCAACTAACCTTACCTCACCTTGATTGCTCTCGAAGTCATATGGATCATCCCATGGCTTTCCAAAATCATCAACACTTGCTCTTCTCCTCATCATGAGGGCGCCAAAGTCCTGCAAAGAAGAATTAATACTGCTCGGGATTGAACCGGCTATATCATCACTAGATATATAAAGCTCATCTTTGTACAAAGGTACTTGGAGAGATTTATACAAAATTAAATCACGCTCATATTCACTCTTTTGAGCTTTTAATTTATTTTTTTTTTCTCTTCTTTTGGCCTCTTTTGCATTTTCTTTTTCTTTTCTTTCTATGGTCACCTCACTCTTTTGATCACTCATTCTTTCGGCCATTTTAAATTCTTTTTCACTCTCACAATTAAATTGCAATTGATCATCAGTAATTACAATTGAAATAGGTTGATCAAGAAGGGTACATGATGAATCATAACACGCGTGCAACAAATTATTACTACTTTCTTCTTCCTCCTCCTTAGCACACACATTAGAAGCAAATTCAACATCTAAGTATTCAACATCAATGCTCACTTCAACTCCACACTCGACTGCAACCTTAGATTCACAATCACCTCTGGAATCCAGTACATTCACCTCCTCATTTGGACATTGGCTAATATCATGTCTAAACTCTAGACACCAAATACATTGAATATCATAAGTACTAACATTTGAAATTTTAGGTGTACCTTGATACCCATGCTTCAAAACCAATTTCGGTCTAGTCTTGACCTTCTTCTCTTCACTCGACCTTCGTGCAGATGTCAAAAACTCATTCCACGAGTCACTTCCCTGCCTACCACTCGATTTGCACCTCCTATCATTAACCGATACCAGGCGTGGTGCTCCACTCTCCTTGACTCTCCTAGCCCAATCAACTTCACGTGGATCATCCATTCCGCACCGCCTATATTTCTCACGAAGGGGCTTAAACTCCTTCTCCCACATTTTAGCCAACCCCCTTAACATTGTTTGAAATTGACGATAGTCAACCATTATACCTGCAAGAAAAGGTTAGTATAAAACAATAAAAGAATAAAGTTTCCTCACCACAAATTCTCACTAGTCACTCCAATGAAAATTCACTCACACTCATATTTTTTTTTCTCACCACAAAACCTCACAAATCACTCCAATGAAAATTCACTCCACTCAAATATTTTCACTCCAAGTGAGAATTCTCAAGGGGGCGCTTAAGTCTCGTGGCTTCCACGTATCAGACTTATGAGATCAATCCTGTGACGCTTGAAATTCGACTCGCTTAGACCACACAAGAATAAGGAACTTTGGAAATTGACTAAAATGTGACTAAATGACAAGGACAAACTTAAGGCTGAAATATAAGCGCTAAAATTCAACAAACACCCGATTCAAACTTTTTTTTTAATTTTTTTCGGGTGAACAGTACCCTAACAGTGCCGTGAACAGTAAATACGGAGAATAAACAGTAAATACGAAATTGAACAGTATCGTGAACAGTAATCCGATTGCGATGAACAGTACAACCGACAACGAACAGCGCGGTGAACAGTAAATACGGCTGTTGAACAGTAACCTCGAAATTTTTTTTCTGAACAGTAAATCCGATTTTTTTTTTGTAGATTCAACAAATACGTAGAAATCGCTACACGAAAATCGGCATTGAAAATTCCTACGAGGAATTGAACGGATACGTTTACTTGAATCAAAAACCCTTGCTCTGATACCAAATGATGCGATCCCGCCCACGAGATCTTTGATTTGTCCCGATCTTTGAAACAAGTAATTGATAGGTGTATAATCGCCTCTAGATCACGCGGTCTAACAACAATTAATCAACGAAAGAAACAATCGCGTTCAAGAGAACCTCCAAAGAACCCGTCCTTGGCAACCCTCGTGATATTCGATTGACAAACGCCACAAAAGATAAATCTTTTGATAAGTTTGATTTGATACGACGCAAAAGTTATAACGAAACTTAAGCTTGTTTTTGAGAGAATTCTCAAAGAAAAGTTTTATAAACTCAATAATTCAATAATGTTTACAATGATGGATATTCGTCCATATATTGTTACAAAATCAAAAAGATATGAAAAATCTAATTACCAAAACAATTAGGACTCAAAAAATAGGAAACTAAAGATTTTCTCGCGATTGGACGGCGCTCGGGCGCGGGTTTCTACCGCTCGAGCGCAAGCTCTTCTGGACAGGTCGCGCTCGGGCGGTAAAATGTTACCGCTCGGGCGCCGATGCTTCTGGAGTTCACGTTCTGGACAGTGACTTTGGCGCTCGGGCGGTAGAATTTTGACCGCTCGGGCGCGGAGGCTTCTGTTTCCCACTTCGTCTAACACTCTCACAATGATCCTTCCAATCATTTGAACACCATGCCCGGCCAGATTCATATCAAAATCAAATTCTCAAATTTTATAAATTCAACTACTTGAATTTATTCTCTCAAAATTTAATTATCATAAATTCAACTCCTTGAATTTACTATATAATATAAATTCAACTTCTTAAATTTATTCTCTCAACGGGAACAAACAATCCAGTACTTGTGTGACCCTCAATGGTCCAGGGATACAGCTAGCCGTGGGTTCACAACTCTTTGTGATTCAGGACATAATCCTTTATTCGGGCTTACCCAAGTTAGCCCCATTCTTTTCATCAACACCATGATCAAGAATGTCAGAACTCATTTCTGATTGCACCGTTCGGATCATGGTAAGAGCGTCTAGTAGCATTGCCCCATGATACCCTAGGTATCGCTGATCGTGCCTGCAAGAACCAGTCGATTATGATTAATGTACAGTACGGTCCTTTCATCTCATATATCCCGATCGAATCTGCAACCATTGGTTCATCGAGGGTTGCATATTAATTCGATAACTATGTGATAACTATAAATAGTGGAGTCGCATGTACCGTTCGAGAACTCCTTCTCTAACGTACATCTCATACTCTGGCCAGAGATTCCATGCACTATAATTTCATCAAGTCACATAGGATATCCACACCCGCAAGTGAGTGGTGAATCCCCGACTACAGTGCACTGGCTCCTATATGTTTCGTAATTGTACCCAACCTCGCCACCTGATGACTCTCCTGGAGCCAGTAAACGAGTCAAAGCACAGCCCTAGCATATAGAGCCTCAGTGTTGTCCCGGGTCGTAAGAACTAATGGTATACAATCATAACCACGGACTTATCCTCTCGATGAATGATAACCACTTGGAAAGTCCGAGGGAGGGTTGTTCGGTATAATCATCATATGACTACCCATCTGCATGTTTGGACATTTCTATGCCCTTACCAAGAAACGCAGTACACAACATCACAGATGCTAGTCTCGAGCTCAAGCGACCTTTATCCCTATTTTAGGCAGCTGAATCGACTAGGAACGAATTTAGATCGTACAGTGTTTACAAACGAGTTTCAACATCGAATTACGATTCATTTGTATTAAAGTATAATCAACGTCTTTATCTATGTTTGATAACATGGGTATACAGATAAAGAAATAACAAACCATGAAATAATGAATTATATTAAAATAAAGATTGTTAATTACAACTGAGTCAATAAAATCCCTAGCCAACAGTTGGCTTGCAGGGCATCTACTCTAACAATCTACCACTTGCCCTAGAGCCAACTCCCCATAAACTTTAATCCCATTGCTTCGCGATGCTTCTCAAACGATGGTCCTAGCAAGGGCTTTGTAAGTGGATCAGCAACGTTATCTGTAGAGGGGACTTTTTCGACTGATATATCTCCTCTTCCCACAATCTCCCGGATGATGTGGAACTTCCTCAGTACATGTTTGGATCGCTGGTGAGACCTTGGTTCCTTTGCTTGTGCAACGGCACCAGTGTTGTCGCAGTACACCGGGACTGGATCAACTCCATTAGGAATAACGCCCAACTCTTGGACAAAATTCCTCATCCAAACTGCCTCTTTGGCTGCAGCAGACTCATCAATGTACTCAGCTTCAGTGGTGGAATCCGCAACGGTGTCTTGTTTGGAACTCTTCCAAGAGACAGCCGCACCATTAAGCATGAATACAAAACCAGAGGTCGATTTCGAATCATCTACATCACATTGGAAGCTAGAATCAGTGTAGCCTTCCAATTTTAATTCTCCACCCCCATAGACCATGAACAAGTTCTTAGTCCTTCTCAAGTACTTAAGAATATCTTTCACGGCCTTCCAATGCATTTGACCAGGGTTCGCCTGATATCTGCTTGTAACACTCAAAGCGTAAGCAACATCATGACGTGTTGATATCATACCATACATGATACTACCAATGGCTGA
>NC_133312.1:13299229-13406869 GCF_012295235.1 Primulina huaijiensis
GTTTAACATAAACATAGCAGCGGAAACTGAATAATGTTTTAAACAATAACTTAAAATATATATAAAGTTATAACAAGAGTTTGAACATAAAACTGAATAAATAAACGTGAGGTCCTCGGGTTCGTACTACCGCCGATCCGAGCTAACTCACTGGTCTCCGCCCTCAGCCTCTGCATCGTCAGTACCTACATCAATCAAGTCTAGTGAGTCTAAAGACCCAGCATGCATATATCGTGAATAACAAGTAAATATATCATAAAATCGCATGCAACGTAAAAATATCGTATCGTAAAGCGTAACGTGAAAATCGTGTCATGAGTAATTATAAATACGTGCATAACTGAAAAATCGTACATAAAAGAGTTGCTCGATAGAGCCCTGTCATAACATATCATATCGTAATTTTTCTTTAGAGATAATGTTCTACGCAAGTGGCCCATAACATAACATGCACGTCTGATCAGACTAAACCACAGTATACTGGGCGGTAAAGATCATCACAGCCCTTGGACTGGATATCCGTACCCATACATAATCGTAAACCGGTCGTAAGTCACCGGGTGAAGCAATCCCATAAGCGTAAGGTGGCCACAAGACATATCGCATATATCTCAAAAATAAATATTTTCTATTTTTTTTATGCACGTAATATAATTATTATCCTGTTTTAATTTACCAAATGAGTTGGATCGTTCCCAGGCTCACTGCGACCTAATTCTAACATGAGACACATGCAAATAATCTCAACTTGACCAACACTTCATATTCGAACTAAAAACGAGACAATTACGCCCAACAAACTTAGTATCTAACCATGACTCCGTACCAACCCGAACCAACATCGAACCATCGTTTAGTCATGATTAAAATACATCTAAAATAGTGGAAAATATATACAAAGGGCTGTAATACACGAAAATTGTGCATGGAGGCCAAAATCATGAAACGCTCTTTCGAGAGTCACTTTGGCACATTGCACCGTAAATTCTCGTACGACTTCTAAACTTAACCAAATCACGAACGATTAAAAACACGACCTCCATAACACATTTGGGCATGTCTTAGTCCAAGGCTAATGGCCACAGGCCAACCAAGAACCAAGAACAAGACCCAATGGAACTCACACCAAAAACTTGAACAAAAATATTCTCGCACAATTAAGACAGCTTGAGCGGTTTTACGAGAAAAATCATAACTCTTTTGTTTCTTATCGAAAAAAATATGAATTTTATATCGAATCGAAGATAACACAATAAACTACAGTTTTTGTGTTGAAAGAATTTTCAGAAAATGGACGGATTGATACCAGAATCTAAAACTCCGAAAGATCAGATATCAAGAGCTTGCTGTCAAAATATTCTTCGGACAGATTGAGCGGTTTTGCAAGAAAAATCATATCTCCCTCATTGCTTAATCAAAAATTATAAATTTTATATCAAATCTAAGACAACACAATAAACTACAACTTTTATGTTGAAAGTATTTTCAAAAAATGGACGGATTGATACTAAAATTTAAAAATCCGAAAGATCAGATATCAAGAGCTTGCTGTCATGGAACCGTGACTTTACTAGTTTGATTGCTGTCAAATAATGGATCCAATGGCTATGAGGCTAACCATGGTCCATGCTAGACATGTTAAGGTGTTGTATGAGTCATGGCTAAGGGCCCTTAGCCAACCATGAACCATACAAACCCATAAACCAACAACGAACCACCCACGCAAATGTTACTGTCAAACGCGACCAACCTGAGTTGTTTCTGTCCAAACGATTTGGGACATGGCTCAAGCCACTTGGGGACGACTTGACCACGTCCTATGCTTGCTAGGGAAGGGTCCTAGCCATGGCTACTGGCCCTAGGCCAGCCATGGCTCGAACACTATCCTACGAAACCCATTGACAGCAAATGAACCCCAAATGTGACACTTGTTTCTTACCTACTGATTTGAGCACTTAACTTACGGTTTTGGGGCTTGAACCCTTGATCAAACTTGACCCTAACACACCCTAGGACATGACCATAAGCAGCCTTGGGAGCCTAGGAACCGAGCCAACCTGAAAATCAACAAAACAAGCAAGGGCCGTGACCTGCACAAGATGGCCGAGAATGGACTATGGTTCTCAAAAATATTTTCTTGTGGTTTCTTGCTATAAAATCGAAGCCATGCACATATATCATACTAAAAATATGTAATACACTTGATTGATGAGAAAAAGGAAGAAAATACACATGCCTTAAGTTGTTTTTACAATAAACAACACAATACGTCAGATCGGGAGACACGGCAACGGAAATGAAGAAACTTTGCTAATGTTGTTGTCTTGGCCAAGAATGGGGGCTGCTAAATCTCCTAATTTTCGTGCTAGGGAGAGTGGAGAAGGTGGTGAATGCTTGTGGTCAAATAAGGTGGTGCATTGGGAGTAAATGATGTCAAGTTGGGGGACATGCATGTTGAATGGTTGTCATTTGCTTTCTTGTTGTTGGGGGAGTTAAATGGTGTCAAGTTGGGATTGTGTGGAGTAGAATATGACCGAGAGTTGGCTACCCAATTGTGTAGGATTTGTTTAAGTTTTGCTAAATAGAATCCTAGGTTAGATAAGCT
The DNA here is from genome assembly GCF_012295235.1 of Primulina huaijiensis. NCBI lineage: Eukaryota > Viridiplantae > Streptophyta > Magnoliopsida > Lamiales > Gesneriaceae > Primulina > Primulina huaijiensis. Next base: position 13,301,835 of record NC_133312.1, read on the forward strand.
TGATTAAAAGTTAATTAAGCACAATCTAGATGAATTAAGAAGTCTATAATTAAATTGGTGATTAATTAATTAAAGTAGACTTAAATCCACTTGATTTCAACAAAATAAATTATTTCTTAGCTTGAAATAAATTTAGGAATATTTTTGGATCATAAAATTTATCTCCGATTTCCTATCTCCGGTCCGGTCTCGCGTATATATCTAAAAAGCTAAAATTTGAAATACGCGATTTAAAATCCTTAAAAATAACGTAAATGATTTAAATGCAATTAAATCTACAATTTCTTAAAATAATAACCATTTAAAATTAAATAATAGAAATTTTGCACATATATACGCATATTGGTTGTTTCGGTACTACAACACTCCCCCCCTTAAATAAAATTTCGTCCTCGAAATTAGAACTCACCGAATAAATCTGGAAAGCGACTCCGCATCTCTGACTCTGACTCCCAAGTAGCTTCCTCATCGGAATGATTAAGCCACTTGACCTTCACTGATTTGATCACCTTGTTTCGAAGCTTCTTCTCTTTACGGTCTAAGATCTGCACTGGTCTCTCTTCATAAGACAAGTTCGGAGAAAACTGCAACGACTCAAAATTCAACACATGAGAAGGGTTCGCTAAATATTTCCTCAACATCGACACATGGAACACATTGTGTACTCCGGCCAGATTCGGCGGAAGAGCAACACGATATGCTAATGTCCCAACTCTGTCGAGGATCTCAAATGGTCCGATGAACCTCGGACTAAGCTTCCCCTTCTTTCCGAATCTCATGACACCCTTCATCGGTGCTATCTTCACGAAAACATGGTCGCCAACGGCAAACTCTAGATCTCTCCTCCTCCGGTCGGCATAACTCTTCTGTCGACTCTGAGCAGTCCTTATCCTGTCACGGATCTTGACTACTAGATCGGCTGCCTGTTGAACAATCTCCGGACCCAACTCTGATCTCTCACCTACTTCATCCCAATGAATAGGCGATCTGCACTTTCTTCCGTACAGTGCTTCATAAGGAGCCATACCTATAGACGACTGAAAGCTGTTGTTATAGGTAAACTCCACTAATGGCAACTTCGATTCCCAGCTCCCTGAGAAATCGATGACACAAGCACGGAGAAGATCCTCCAAGATCTGAATAACTCTCTCTGATTGACCATCTGTCTGAGGGTGAAAAGCTGTGCTAAACAACAACTTCGTTCCCATCTCTGAATGCAGACTCTTCCAAAACGAGGAAGTGAATCTCGGATCTCTGTCAGAAACAATAGAGACTGGGATACCGTGCAATCGGACTATCTCACGGATATATAACTCAGCATACTGAATCATGGAGAAAGTCGTCTTAATAGGCAAGAAATGAGCTGACTTGGTAAGACGATCAACAATCACCCATATAGCATTTGAACCTCTAGCCGACTTCGGTAAACCAACCACGAAATCCATGTTAATGTTCTCCCACTTCCACTCGGGAATGGGAAGTGGCTTGAGTAAGCCGGCTGGTCTCTGATGTTCAGCTTTCACAAGCTGACAAGTCAAACACTCGGATACAAATCTCCTAATCTCTCTCTTCATACCGGGCCACCAATATAATATCTGCAGATCCTTGTACATCTTCGTACTCCCAGGATGAATAGAGTACGGGGACATGTGGGCCTCAGCTAATATGTCTGCTCGAATAGAATCGCTGCTAGGAACCCATATCCTATCTCGATAACGAACAATGCCATCACTCACTGTGTACAAAGCACTGCCCTTCGTCTCATCTCTCTGTCTCCACTTCGCCAACTGCTCATCAGATGACTGACCGCTGCGAATACGGTCTAATAAAGAAGACTTAATCATCAAGGTAGATAGACGGGGAACTCTACCTCGAGTATAAATCTCTAGATCAAATCTCTGAATCTCACTCTGAAGAGGCCTCTGAACTGTCAAATGAGCCATCACTACGACTTTCCGGCTCAAAGCATCTGCTACTACATTAGCTTTACCAGGATGGTAGCTAATGTCACAGTCATAATCCTTGACTAACTCCAACCAACGCCTCTGACGCATATTCAACTCTTTCTGCGTGAAGAAGTACTTGAGGCTCTTGTGGTCGGTAAAGATCTGACACTTCTCTCCGTATAGATAATGCCTCCAAATCTTCAAGGCAAATACTACAGCAGCTAACTCAAGATCATGAGTAGGGTAGTTCTTCTCGTGGATCTTCAACTGACGAGAAGCATACGCTATTACTTTCCCATGTTGCATCAACACTGCGCCTAGACCGAGCTTCGAAGCATCGGTATACAATACAAAATCTCCGGGCCCAGAAGGCATGGACAAGATCGGCGCTGAAATAAGAGCTTGCTTTAAAGAATCGAAGCTCTTCTGGCACTCATCGCTCCACACGTACTTAGCATTCTTCTTAGTCAATGACGTGAGTGGAACTGCGATAGAGGAGAAACCCTGAATAAACTTCCGATAGTATCCTGCTAGACCAAGGAAACTACGGATCTCTGATGCACTCTGCGGCACCTCCCAATCTCTGACGGTCGCAACCTTCGCTGGGTCTACCTCAATGCCACTGCTAGATATGATGTGGCCTAAGAACGCCACTTTCTCCAACCAGAACTCGCACTTGCTGAACTTAGCGAACAGCTTGTGCCTCTGCAACGTCTGCAATACTGCGGTCAGATGCCTGTTGTGATCCTCTTGACTCTTTGAGTAGACGAGAATGTCGTCTATGAATACAATAACGAACTGATCAAGATACGGCTGAAATACACGATTCATGAGATCCATGAAGATCGCCGGCGCATTCGTCAAACCGAACGGCATCACAAGGAACTCGAAGTGCCCATAACGAGTCCTAAAAGCAGTCTTAAAAGTATCGGCGTCTTTCACCCTCAACTGGTGATATCCAGATCGCAGATCTATCTTGGAGAATACTGAGGCTCCCTGCAACTGATCAAACAAATCCTCGATCCTCGGAAGTGGGTATTTATTCTTCACTGTAACCCTGTTCAACTCTCGGTAGTCAATGCAAAGCCTCATAGATCCGTCTTTCTTCTTCACGAATAAGACAGGCGCGCCCCATGGAGAGAAACTCGGGCGAATAAACTCCTTGTCAAGAAGCTCCTGAATCTGTTTCTTGAGCTCAACCATCTCTGACGGTGCTAATCTGTATGGCGCCTTAGAGATAGGCGCGGTACCTGGCATAAGATCGATCGAAAACTCTACCTCTCGTACCGGTGGTCTACCAGAGACGTCATCGGGAAAAACGTCTGAAAAGTCCCTGACAACTGGGACATCTGCAACTGACTGGCTGGAGACCTCGGGAACAGATATAATGGTCGCAATGAATGCTCGACAACCCCTAAGCATGAGCTTCCTAGCCTGAATACAAGATATCATGATAGGAAAATTAAAGTACCGGTCAGGTTCAAATAGGAATTGCTCCCTTCCAAGCGGTCGGACTAGAACAGATCTCCGCTGAAAATCAATAAGTACTCTGTTCTTGTGCAGCCAATCCATCCCAAGGATAATATCGAACTCTGGCATTGGCAGCACGATCAAATCCGCATAGACAAGATTTCCATGAAGCTCGAGGTCTATGTCTCGTACTACGCTAGTTGCTGCCATCTCCTCGCCAGATGGAATAACCACAGAATACGCCACATCCAATCCAATCGTCTTGACCTCGATGGAATTCGCAAAGGTCTCAGATATGAATGAATGAGTGGCTCCTGAATCAATCAAGGCGTTCGTAGAAGCTCCGCCTATAAATATTCTTCCTGAAAGGTTGGAACATCTCTCTAAATCCAATAATTAACCAGAATTAATCCTATAGACATGCAAAGGTCAAAGTTCTTCTAACTTAGATTCCCAAAACGACCCGTATAGAACATGCAATATTATCACAATTTCTAAGTTCAAATCTTATAACCCAATAATTCAAAGAAATTAATCCCAAAATGCTGAATTAAATATGCTACAATTTTCCAAAATAAAAACTTAAAGATTTAAGATACCTGTCAAGAGCATAGTCCCTGGGTTCGCCTCCGCTGCATGGAGTGCAAACACTCTGCCCTGAGTAGGCAATGTCCCCTGAGGACAATCCTTTAGCAAATGGCCTGTACCGCCACACTTGAAACACTTCCCAGAACCATACATGCAAGTTCCGGCATGACGGCGTGTGCACCTGGCACAGACCGGGTACTCCTGCCTCCTTGGGACCACACGTCCCTACTGCTGCTGCTCTCTGCTCCTCGATGGGCCATGGAAAGGCCTCTTATGCTGCTGAAGAGGGAGGTGGGGCGCCTGAAATGGCCGCTTACCCTGGCGGTCATTCTCGATATCTCTCTGATCCTGTTCTGCAGTAAGAGCTCTAGAGACAGCGACCTCATATGTCGTAGGGCCAACAACCCTAACATCACGACGCAAGATCGGCCGCAATCCATCCATGAAGTGCCTAAGTCTGGTACCTTCGTCGTTCGCGATCAGGGGTACAAAGTGACAACCCCTCTCGAACTTACGGATAAACTCCGTAACAGTCATGTCACCCTGTCTCAGGGTCATAAACTCCCTGGTCAACCTCGAACGCACGTCATGAGTAAAATACTTAGAGAAGAACACCTCTCTAAAGCGCGTCCAACTGAGAGTAGCTAGATCCAGAGCTACAGATGCGCCCTCCCACCATAGAAGGGCGTCTCCTCCAAAAAGATATGTCGCACAGCGGACCCTGTCAACATCCTCAAGCTCCATAAATCTGAAAGTAACCTCTAGGGACTTAATCCATCCCTCAGCCACCATGGGATCAGACGTCCCAGTGAACTCCTTCGGGTTCATCCTCATGAACCGCTCACAAATAGCCTCGGGTCTAGGCGGCCTAGCCACCGCTGCAGCATTGTTCCCCGCGAACTGTGCGAAGAACTGAGTCATACCCGCCATCATCTGGGTATGCATATCAGGTGGTGGAGGAGGTGGCGGTGGACCCCTATCCTCATAACGGTTCTGAGTCTCATCATCCTCGTTTTCGGCACCCCTCGGGCGGTCAATAACTCGTCTAGGAGGCATACTGTACCATGTAAAATCCTTACGTAACCAACATGCAATATTCCTACTATTTTATTGAAATTTAAATATATATTTGCTAAAACATAATCCTAACATTAAAATATTTTTCAAGAGAATATGCTGATAAAATATTTCATGAGAACATGCTGGTAAACTTTCATGCTAAAAAAAATGTAATACGTGAAATTAGGACTTACAGACTGAGGACGTGACTTCGTGAGCTTCTCGAGATCAGTAGTAAGTACAACCCTTTACAAGAAACATCGCTCTGATACCAACTGTGAGGGCCCGTAATTCGTATTTCATAATTTTCGGAATTATTAAAAATTTTCTCTTTAAATAAATAAAATTGCAACGTATAAAAATTTTCGTAAAATAACCCAACGGTTTAACATAAACATAGCAGCGGAAACTGAATAATGTTTAAACAATAACTTAAAATATATATAAAGTTATAACAAGAGTTTGAACATAAAACTGAATAAATAAACGTGAGATCCTCGGGTTCGTACTACCGCCGATCCGAGCTAACTCACTGGTCTCCGCCCTCAGCCTCTGCATCGTCAGTACCTACATCAATCAAGTCTAGTGAGTCTAAAGACCCAGCATGCATATATCGTGAATAACAAGTAAATATATCATAAAATCGCATGCAACGTAAAAATATCGTATCGTAAAGCGTAACGTGAAAATCGTGTCATGAGTAATTATAAATACGTGCATAACTGAAAAATCGTACATAAAAGAGTTGCTCGATAGAGCCCTGTCATAACATATCATATCGTAATTTTTCTTTAGAGATAATGTTCTACGCAAGTGGCCCATAACATAACATGCACGTCTGATCAGACTAAACCACAGTATACTGGGCGGTAAAGATCATCACAGCCCTTGGACTGGATATCCGTACCCATACATAATCGTAAACCGGTCGTAAGTCACCGGGTGAAGCAATCCCATAAGCGTAAGGTGGCCACAAGACATATCGCATATATCTCAAAAATAAATATTTTCTATTTTTTTTTATGCACGTAATATAATTATTATCCTGTTTTAATTTACCAAATGAGTTGGATCGTTCCCAAGCTCACTGCGACCTAATCCTAACACGAGACACATGCAAATAATCTCAACTTGACCAACACTTCATATTCGAACTAAAAATGAGACAATTACGCCCAACAAACTTAGTATCTAACCATGACTCCGTACCAACCCGAACCAACATCGAACAATCGTTTAGTCATGATTAAAATACATCTAAAATACTGGAAAATATAAACAAAGGGCTGTAATACACGAAAATTGTGCATGGAGGCCAAAATCATGAAACGCTCTTTCGAGAGTCACTTTGGCACATTGCACCGTAAATTCTCGTACGACTTCTAAACTTAACCAAATCACGAACGGTTAAAAACACGACCTCCATAACACATTTGGGCATGTCTTAGTCCAAGGCTAATGGCCACAGGCCAACCAAGAACCAAGAACAAGACCCAATGGAACTCACACCAAAAACTTGAACAAAAATATTATCGCACAATTAAGACAGCTTGAGCGGTTTTACGAGAAAAATCATAACTCTTTCTTTTCTAATCGAAAAAAATACGAATTTTATATCGAATCGAAGATAACACAATAAACTACAGTTTTTGTGTTGAAAGCATTTTCAGAAAATGGACGGATTGATACCAGAATTTAAAAATCCAAAAGATCAGATATCAAGAGCTTGCTGTCAAAATATTCTTCTGACAGATTGTGCTGTTTTGCAAGAAAAATTATATCTCCCTCATAGCTTATTCAAAAATTATGAATTTTTTATCAAATCGAAGACAACACAATAAAATACATCTTTTGTGTTGAAAGTAATTTCATAAAATGGACTGATTGATACCAGAATTTAAAAATCCAAAACATCAGATATCAAGAGCTTGCTGTCAATATATTCTTCGTACAGATTGTGCGGTTTTGCAAGAAAAATTATATCTCCCTCATTGCTTATTCAAAAATTATGAATTTTTTATCAAATCGAAGACAACACAATAAAATACAACTTTTGTGTTGAAAGTAATTTCATAAAATGGACGGATTGATACCAGAATTTAAAAATCCAAAAGATCAGATATCAAGAGCTTGCTGTCAAAATATTCTTCGTACAGATTGTGCGGTTTTGCAAGAAAAATCATATCTCCCTCATTGCTTATTCAAAAATTATGAATTTTTATCACATCGAAGACAATACAATAAACTACAACTTTTGTGTTGAAATTATTTTCAGAAAATGGACGGATTGATACCAGAATTTAAAAATCCAAAAGATCAGATATCAAGAGCTTGCTGTCATGGAACCGTGACTTTACTAGTTTGATTGCTGTCAAATAATGGATCCAATGGCTATGAGGCTAACCAGGGTCCATGATAGACATGTTAAGGTGTTGTATGAGTCATGGCTAAGGGCCCTTAGCCAACCATGAACCATACAAACCCATAAACCAACAACGAACCACCCACGCAAATGTTACTGTCAAACGCGACCAACCTGAGTTGTTTCTGTCCAAACGATTTGGGACATGGCTCAAGCCACTTGGGGACGACTTGACCACGTCCTATGCTTGTTAGGGAAGGGTCCTAGCCATGGCTACTGGCCCTAGGCCAGCCATGGCTCGAACACTATCCTACGAAACCCATTGACAGCAAATGAACCCCAAATGTGACACTTGTTTCTTACCTACTGATTTGAGCACTTAACTTACGGTTTTGGGGCTTGAACCCTTGATCAAACTTGACCCTAACACACCCTAGGACATGACCATAAGCAGCCATGGGAGCCTAGGAACCGAGCCAACCTGAAAATCAACAAAACAAGCAAGGGCCGTGACCTGCACAAGATGGCCGAGAATGGACTGTGGTTCTCAAAAATATTTTCTTGTGGTTTCTTGCTATAAAATCGAAGCCATGAACATATATCAGACTAAAAATATGTAATACACTTGATTGATAAGAAAAAGGAAGAAAATACACATGCCTTAAGTTGTTTTTACAATAAACAACACAATACGTCAGATCGGGAGACACGGCAACGGAAATGAAGAAACTTTGCTAATGTTGTTGTCTTGGCCAAGAATGGGGGGTGCTAAATCTCCTAATTTTTGTGCTAGGGAGAGTGGAGAAGGTGGTGAATGCTTGTGGTCAAATAAGGTGGTGCATTCGGAGTAAATGATGTCAAGTTGGGGGACATGCATGTTGAATGGTTGTCATTTGCTTTCTTGTTGTTGGGGGAGTTAAATGGTGTCAATTTGGGATTGTGTGAAGTAGAATATGACCGAGAGTTGGCTACCCAATTGTGTAGGATTTGTTTAAGTTTTGCTAAATAGAATCCTAGGTTAGATAAGCTTGATTAAAAGTTAATTGAGCACAATCTAAATGAATTAAGAAGTCTATAATTAAATTGGTGATTGATTAATTAAAGTAGACTTAAATCCACTTGATTTCAACAAAATAAATTATTTCTTAGCTTGAAATAAATTTAGGAATATTTTTGGATCATAAAATTTATCTCTGATTTCCTATCTCCGGTCCGGTCTCGCGTATATATCTAAAAAGCTAAAATTTGAAATACCCGATTTAAAATCCTTAAAAATAACGTAAATGATTTAAATGCAATTAAATCTACAATTTCTTAAAATAATAACCATTTAAAATTAAATAATAGAAATTTTGCACATATATACGCATATTGGTTGTTTCGGTACTACAAATAATATCCAACAGAATTCTTTGGATATCCTACAAAGTAGCACAACGTGGATCTGCTATCCAATTTGTCTCCCACTGTCTGCTTCACATAAGCAGGACATCTCCATATTCTCATGTAAGAATACTTGGGAGTTTTTCCCATCCATATCTCATATGGTGTTTTATCCACTGCTTTGGTATGAACATTATCCAACAACATTGCCGCTGTTTCAAGCGCAAAGCCCCAAAACGATGTAGGCAGTTCAGTGAATCCCATCACGGATCGAACCATGTCCATCAGGGTTTAATTTCGACGTTCAGAAACACCATTCAATTGTGGTGTTGCTGGTGGAGTCCATTGTGAGATAATCCCATTCTCTTTTAGATAACCCAAAATTTCAGCACTCAAGTATTCTCCACCTCGATCAGATCGAAGTGCTTTAATACTTCTTTGTAGCTGATTTCCTACTTCAGATCGAAATTCTTTGAACTTTTCAAATGCTTCAGATTTGTGTTTCATCAAATAAACGGACCCATACCTCGAATGGTCATCAGTAAAGGTAATGAAGTAGCAATGCCCAAATTTTGTGCTAACACTTAGCGGGCCACAAACGTCCGTGTGGATCAAATCCAGTAGACCATGTGCACGTTCCACGTTTCCACTTAATGGAGTTTTAGTCATTTTTCTTTTTAGACGGGACTCACAAGTTGGTAGAGAATTTATGTCTGACAAGTCAAACATGCCTTCTCCCACTAGCTTGTGCATCCTTCTTTTAGAAATATGACCTAGTCTAGCATGCCATATTTGTGCGGGATTTGGATCTTCTATTTTTCTTTTGTTTGTTGTTGTTTTTGTACGCGCTTGGATATTGTTCAACGGAATATCTTTTAATTTTAAGTTATAGAGATCGTTTGTTAATTCTCCAGTTCCAATCAAACATTCATTCTTGTATAAATTACAAACACCTTTAGCAAAAACACAAGAATAACCATCCCTATCAAGCATAGAAATAGAAATAATGTTTTTAACCAATTCAGGAACAAATAAAAAATCTCTAAAAAACAACTTAAAATTATTGTCCAAAATTAAAGTAACGTCTCCAATGGCAGTGGCAGCAACTCTTGCTCCATTTCCCAGTCTTAGAAAGGTCTCACCATCTCTAAGCCTCTTGTTTCTTCCCATACCTGCAAATCATTGCATAGATGAGAAACACATCCGGTATCGAATACCCAAGAAGAGGAATTAATAGAAACATTAACTTCAATATAAAACATACCATGGCCAGAACGCTTCTGGGCAAGATACTCCGCGCAATTACGCCTCCAATGTCCAGGCTTGTTGCAGTGGAAACAGATTTGTTCTGACTTGTCAGGCTTTGTGGGCCCCGGATTTGGTTTCTTGTATGGCTTCTTGTTGGGCTTTTTCTTCTTTGGAGGGGCAGAACGTTTCTTGCCTTTATTTGGGGCTCCCTTTTTCGTACCATACGAAGAACCCACCAGAAGAACAGGCTTTTCCTTTTTAATTGTGGCCTCATAATTAGTGAGCATATTGACCAACTCTTCAAGGGTGGCCTCAAGCTTATTCATATTAAAATTAACCACAAATCCATCGAACGAGGCAGGTAAAGACAGCAATAGAATATCAGTCGAGATCTCACTAGGCATAACCAAGTCGAGTCCCACCAACTTCTCGATGAGCCCAATCATCCTAACACCATGCTCATGGACCGTAGCCCTCTCTCGCAAGCGTGTAGTCATGAGTTCTTTAACAGTAGCATGTCTCTCTGAACGAGTTTGTACAGCATACAATTCTTTCAGATGAAGGTGAATGTCAGCAGCATTCACCGCCTCCTCGAACCTTCAATGAAGTTCATTCGACATAGAAGCCAACATGTAGCTCTTAGCCTGAAGATCATGGTCCCACCATTTCTCAAGCTTAGCTAACTCAGTCCTACTGATATCAGGAGATGCCTCCTTTGGTGGCTTCTTATCAGGCACATACGCAATCCTCTCGGAGTTCAGAACAATCTTTAAATTTCGGAACCAGTCGTGATAGTTAGGGCCAGTCAATTTGTTTTGATCGAGAATGATTGAAAGCAGGTTACGAGTAGACATCGTAAATATACTGAAAATGAAACCAGATAATAGTTACTGATAATTTTAAAATAATTCTAAGATATAAATTATGAATTTTCATTTTATAAATTTCTCTCCCACTATTTTGACATTTCCACCACTCTCTGATGAAAAAGGGAAATCATATTTAATTAGTAATCACTTAGAGTCCAATTAGCCAATTATAATCCCGAATAATATCAGCCAATTATCATTTCTAAAATGTAGAATCCAATTGCATCCCTATGCGACCTCCGTGTGTTTTTCCTCACGTTTAATAAGGACCCAATAATATGACGCCGTTTATTTTCACGTGTCAAACCAACTCATCAATATTGAATTATAATAGACGGTCGCCATGAGTTCCCCCAATAATATGAGCCGAAGTCATAGGAGTTCCACTCAATTCACATCATATGTCCAGTGGAAGTCACAGCTTTCTAGCGTCAAGGCCTCCCCAATAATATGGGTCAGACACTGTCCGCGGGTAGCGATCAACATGCAACCAAGGTTGATGGAAGGCAAGGAAAAATTAAACTCTTTTAATTTTTATTTTTTCGATTTGATATAAATTTTGAATCTTATTCAAAATGAGGGATTTTAATTTTAAAATTATCTCATCATTTTAATTTTAAAAAACGCGTGCCATGAGTTTGTTTGTTCGCCGGATTCATGCAACTATATTATTTAATAATATACATACATGCATACTACTATATATCACATATATCATAATATGACATTCAACAATAAATAAGGATTATCGATCGCCAACACTATTAGATCCATGTGAGCCATACATGGATCCAGGTCCAAACCTAGGTGAATGCAGGGATGCAAATGCAACTTATTACAAAAGCTTCCAATATTTTACATGTCTTCATCTTGTGCATCGGGTCCACCATCTTCCAGTCTTGATCTACCACTATTTCTAATGATTACATTTAAATAGCCATGGCACATAAGTGATACATCTCATGGGGGTGGGAACGGGCCATAAACCAGGCCCACTTTAATAATATCAAATATTAACATCAATCAATTAAACAAATTTAATTAACTGATAAATCATATCTAATAATTTTATCACTAACCACCACAATTATTAAAGAATTTAATAAATTAAATAAACACCTTTATTTAATTTCCAATTAAATCAATAATAATTGATTTCTTGTAAAACTAATTTTTACCATAAATAATTAAAATCATATTCTAATTATTTATTTTACAAGAAAATTATTAAATTTAAAAATTAATTTTCAAAATAAAAATTGAATCAATTTTCAAAAATATCAATTTTGCCCAAAAATTTGGAAAATCAGAAAATTACACCCTAGGCCCAAACCGTTCAAGCCCATCATCCAGCACGCTTCCCGAGATGATCCCGGGCAGCCGCCCTTGCTACCCGCCCGCTACCCGAACGTTTCGGGCAGTGACGGCACCCCTGTGCGCGCAGGGGCGCAGCGTGCGGACGCTCCGTACGCTGCGTAGGACAGCGCACGGCGTGCGGATACTCCGCACACCACGCCGCGCTGCGCGCGCACAGCGTGCGCGCAGCCGCGCGCTGGACGATGCGCGCAGGGCGCTGCGCGCGAGTCTGCCCGGAATACGAAAATTTTTTTATTTTTGTTTTCTGGAAAAAAAAAAAATTTTGATGGTGCATCTATTTTCTGAAAATTTTCTTGTGTGGTTAGAAATAAATTATTCAATATCAAAACCATACGATTTAAAAAAAACCTTGGCTCTGATACCACTGTTGGATCTCGGTTTTCTACGTGCCCAAACGCAGCGGAAGTTTAAAAATTTTATTTTATTTTGAAAACAAAATAATTCTTTTGGGCACTCGTATGGTTTTCTGGAATTAAACATACATAGGATGTTTAAAAATTATACCTTTGTGAATTAAATAACTGGACTCCAACTAATCCGATATAAACAGATTAGCTCTTGTTGATTCCCTACGAACTTTCTGAAAGGGGATCGGTTACGGTGACCGGAAGCGCAACGGAAGTTAAAATTTTAAATTTCAGCATGGAAATTTTCGGCCACCTCACATTTGTGTAGCAAATACAAAACAAACACATGTCATACATAGGGTGTTTGAGAGATATACCTATCAATCTCAAAGGATTGATGTATGGCTCCAACTAAGGTGTAAACACCTTAGCTCTTCAATGGTAGAAACTATCTTCAAGCTTCCTTTGAGCACTCCTTGCTCAACTATTAAGCCCACCACCAACTAGGTAGATCCCCTCATATTTTGCACTAGAAAAATATGAGGATTTTTCTTTGAGAAGTGAGTGTTTTCTCCAACCATTGAAGAACAAAAAATGGAGAGAATGAATAGTATTTTCGGCCACTATTCATGCTAGGAGAGAAGGAGAGACATTTTTTTGGTTGTGGGAAAAGTTAAAGTAAAAAAGTTGCATGCCAAGCCTTGGTTATACAAAAAGTTGTCTCCCAACCTTTCACCTCCCATACATGCAAATATTATATGGTTTTTAACAAATTAAAAACCCATGGACTTAATTTAATTATCTCAAACATTTTTGAGACTAATTAAACATTACTTGAATTTACTCAAGTCCACTAGTTAAATAATTTATTTAAATTGAGCTCTACAAGACTCAATATGATTTAATCAATTCAACACTTGAATTAATTTAATTATTTGGACTCTACTAGGTCCACTAGTGTTTAATTAATTCAACACTTGAATTAATTTAATTTAGTCCATAATAATGTTTATGAAAATCACAATTTTCAAATACATTATTTATTTGGCCAAATTTTAATTTAAGAACACATTCATAAATTAAAATTACATTTCTCTCATAGAAGTCATACTTCTATTTTTCCTTACGCCTATAAACTCATTTATAAGCCGTTCAACACATTGAACTATTTTCTCCTTTATAGAAGTCATACTTCTAATTTTCCTTACGCTTATAAACTCCTTTATAAGCCGTTCAACACATTGAACTATTTTACTTCTCAACGGGATCTAGAAAGCTAGTACTTGTGTGGCCCTCAATGGTTCATTGATACAACTAGCCGTGGGTTCACATCTCCATGTGATTCGGACTAAACATGTCCTTATATGAGCATACCCCAATTGCTCCATTCTTATTTATCAACTCCTTGATAATAAGAACGTCAGAACTCAAGTCTGATAGTACCCAACCAATCATGTTAAACGCCTAGCAGCATCGCTTACATGATTCCCTAGGTATCAAATGATAGTGCCTGCAAGAACCATTCAATTATGGTTAGCGTACAGTACGGTCCCTTCAACTCATATATCCCGACCGATTCGACAACCATTGGTTTATCGAGAGTTGTCAATGAATCGATACTATGTGTCATGTCGTAGTTGCATCGATGGTGTAATCTATGAAACCCCTTTCATAATTACCACCATACTCTGATCAGAGATTTCAAACTACATATACATGAAAAACACATAGGATATCCATACCCGTAGGTAAGCGGTGAATCCCCGACTACAATGCATCGACTCCTATATGTTTCGACAGAACACCCAACCTTGCCACCTGATGACCCCATGAGAGTCGGTAAACAAGTCAAAGTGTAATTCTAGCACATAGAGTCTCAATGTTGTCCCGGGTCATAAGGACTAATGGTGTACAACCATAAACTAGGACTTTTCCACTCGATAAGTGAGAACCACTTGGAAAGTCCTTTAATGGAGGGTTGTTCAGTGCACTCTACCAGGAGCACCTATCTGCATGCTCGGACATCACAATGTCCCCTACCAATGAAACATGGTACTCACATCGCAGATACTAGTCTCAAGCTCGAGCGGCCTATATCCTTCTTAGCGGCGGCTGAATCGACTAGGAACCGTTTAGAATATACAGTATTCCAAATATGAGTTTCATGATACTCATCATATGAGCATCTTATATTCTTTCTACTATTTGTATATTCAAGGGCTTTATCTATGCAACTAGCATGGGTATATAGATAAAGATGTGCCAAAACAATAATTTCAAATATTATTAAAATAAAGATTGCTTATACATAGAGTTTCATTGTGAACACTCGGCCAACACTTGGCTCGACGTGCACCTACTCTAACACTTTCTTCGATGAAATCTTCCTATCAAGTCCACGACTGGATGGTTTATTCCTCTTCCAATTTGCACTAGAAAATATGGAAGAAGTTTTGTGTAGGAGAGAAAATAATTGAGAGATGTCTCAAATTTTTCCTTCAAAAGGTAGTGGCCAATTTTCTTTTTGAAATTGAAAGTCTCAAAAGAAGAATTGTTGTGGTAGGCTAGGGTTTTTTTTAACATGTGTTATTTATAATTAAATAATAACCTAATGACATAATTAACATTAATGGGCTTGGTTTAATTAATTGGGCTAGTCCAACTAGTTTAATTAATTTAATCAAAGCCTATTAAAACTTTAATTATTTATTATGATGGACTTGTACTCTTACAAGCCCATTAAACATACCCACTTTATTTAATTTATTAATTAATAAACTCAACTTTTGAGCTTAATAAATTAAATACATTATAAATTCAACATTTGAATTTATTATCTAAATTATAAATTCAACTCATTGAATTTTATCACTTCCAAAATTTAATATTTAATAAACCCAACATTTGAGTTTAATAAATCAAATTCTCAAATTTTATAAATTCAACTACTTGAATTTATTCTCTCAACGGGAACAAACAATCCAGTACTTGTGTGACCCTCAATGGTTCAGGGATACAGCTAGCCGTGGGTTCACAACTCTTTGTGATTCAGGACATAATCCTTTATTCGGGCCTACCCTAGTTAGCCCCATTCTTCTCATCAACACCATGATCAAGAATGTTAGAACTCATTTCTGATTGCACCCATCGGATCATGGTAAGAGAGTCTAGTAGCATCGCCCCATGATCCCCTAGGTATCGTTGATAGTGCCTGCAAGAACCAGTCGATTATGATTAATGTACAGTACGGTCCTTTCATCTCATATATCCCGATCGAATCTGCAACCATTGGTTCGTCGAGGGTTGCATATTAATTCGATAACTATGTGATAACTATAAATAGTGGCTTCGCATGTACCGTTCGAGAACTCCTTCTCTAACGTACATCTCATACTCTGGCCAGAGATTCCATGCACTATAATTTCATCAAGTCACATAGGATATCCACACCCGCAAGTGAGTGGTGAATCCCCGACTACAGTGCACTGGCTCCTATATGTTTCGTAATTGTACCCAACCTCGCCACCTGATGACTCTCCTGGAGCCAGTAAACGAGTCAAAGCACAGCCCTAGCATATAGAGCCTCAGTGTTGTCCCGGGTCGTAAGAACTAATGGTATACAATCATAACCACGGACTTATCCTCTCGATGAATGATAACCACTTGGAAAGTCCGAGGGAGGGTTGTTCGGTATAATCATCATATGACTACCCATCTGCATGTTTGGACATTTCTATGCCCTTACCAAGAAACGCAGTACACAACATCACAGATGCTAGTCTCGAGCTCAAGCGACCTTTATCCCTGTTTTAGGCGGCTGAATCGATTAGGAACGAATTTAGATCATACAGTGTTTACAAACGAGTTTCAACATCGAATTATGATTCATTTGTATTAAAGTATAATCAAGGTCTTTATCTATGTTTGATAACATGGGTATACAGATAAAGAAATAACAAACCATGAAATAATGAATTATATTAAAATAAAGATTGTTAATTACAACTGAGTCAATAAAATCCCTAGCCAACAGTTGGCTTGCAGGGCATCTACTCTGACAGTTTAGGGTCTGGTTGGCTGGATAGAAGGCTGGAACCAGAAACGTGTGGTCTACAGAAGTGGGTCTCATGGAGGGGCTGTAGGTGTTCGGCCTTAGGGTGTCAATCAGGGGCTGGACCAGGGCTCTTGGATACGGTTTGGGACATGTATTAGGGTCCTAGGATGAGTCTTGATGTGTTGGTTTATGGGCTGGATGGTCGGGTAGAGCGCTGGAACCAGAAACTCGAAAGCTGCGCAGAAATTGGCTTCATAAGAGGGCTGTCAAGTTTCTGATTTTTGGGGCTTAGGCACTGGTTCTGAGTAAAAAAGGGCTTAACCATGGTCTTAATTTGTGTCTAAGGGTAACTTCTAGGGCCTGGTTTGGGTCCGTTTCGAGTCGGTTTAAGCATGAAGTGGTTAGAAGCATGTATGTCTCGTTTGCTCAAGGGTGCCTAGGTGGATTTTGGGGCTGTTTCTGCAGCTCGTTTGTAACTTCGGTTTTGGAGCTTAGGGTCAGGTCCAATGGGTCCTAATTGTTCAGTAGGGTCCCTAGGTGGGTTGGCTAGGTTTTGGCTCAAGGTTGCTCGGGCGTGGTTCGAGTAAATTAGGAGATGGCTCGGTGTGTTCGATAAGGTATCAAAAACAAAAATAATAAAGCTAAAATTAAATCCATGGGGCCACGGGTGTGGCTCATGACTTGGAAGGGTAGGATAAATCATAAACATGATATTTTTAAAATTTGGGGTCAAAATAACGAGTTTTGGATTTATCCGAGATTTAATCGCCGCACGAAACGCTAATTAACGAATAAACTGAAAAGCATAGTTTTAGGCTTTAAAAAATTATGAAAAATTATATTTAAGCTCAAATAATTATTAGAAGTCTAAGTTTTTAATTTGGTAATTTTATATTAAATTTTGGTTTAATTTGGGATTATAACGCATTAATACGTCTTATTTAAATATTAAATTAAAAGTCCTCGATTTAAGCTAAATAAAAATATGAGAAAATTCATGTAGGCTTAAATAATTATTTGGGACATGTTAGAGTCATTGAAATTAAGAATATGTCAAAAACGTGAAATTTTACGTCTAGGGGTAAAACAGTCTTTTCACACCTAGAAATTAGTAATCGTCATGGCAGTGTCCTGAATGCTGTTTTATATGCTAATATGATTATTTTCAATGATTATGGATGTTTATGAATTTTTATATGTTAATATGTCTATTTTAAATGTTAAGGATTCTTATATGTTAAAATGGTTATTTTAAAGGTTTATGATTTAAATGTCAAAAGATTTTTTTAAATGCTTATTATGTTAAAATGTTGATTTTAAAACGTTTATGGTTTTTAATGATTTTTATATGTTAAAACGTTGATTTTTAAATGTTTATGGATTTTTATGATTTAATATTGACATTTAAAAGATATGTTGCATGCTTGGTTTAAAAGAAAAACGATATTATATGCATATTTTTGTTAAGTGATGGAAATACGACATGTTGAAGGATGTGAAGGGATTGTGACTACTACATGTTGGAAATATCGTGAAGGTTATGGTCCCAGTGGGAGCCCGACGATCGTGTTTCCTTGGATACGGATACGAATACGAATACGAATATGTTAATACGTAGGTCAGGGCCCAGTTGACCGGTGAGAGTGTTGCTGGTGTCCCCCGCCGCCCAGTACTGTGGTTTTCTTTAGATGGATCCATCGTCCATTAAGATTAAGAATACGAGTCACAATCACGATCTGAATTCAACATACACGAACATGAGTATGAACATGAATATGAATATGGATACGAATATGGATATGGATATGAATATGAATATGAATATGTTTATGTTGATATGAAAATGTTTATGAAAAAGGTTATGAAAATGTTTATGTTTAAAGAGGATGCATCATTATGAAAATGTTTTTATTTAAAGTTTATGCATCATGAAAATGGTTTTGTTTAAAATTTATGCATCTTCATGAAAATGATATTTTAAGTACAAGTTTTTTTCACTGTTATATGTTAACTGTATTACGTATTACTTGTTATCAAGGATATGATGTGTTGAGTCTTTAGACTCACTAGGTGTGATTGATGCAGGTGATTATGATGATTATGTTTATGGAGGTCTTGGTGGTTAATCTGACTGGACTGAAGGTGCACATAACCCGAGGACCGACGCTAGTTTTCCGCACTAGTTATGATTAATGATTTTAAGTTATGTTAAAGATATTTTTACGACTTTTTATTTATGATTTTAAGTGATTTTTCAGAAATTATAGTATAGGCTGTATTTCTCAAATATATAGTTGGTTGTTTTATTTTAAAATGGTGTCCAAAATATTTTATGTAATTTTTTATGGTTCGGCCGATGCTAAGAGAGGTTTGGAAAAAAAAAAAAATTCTACCACGTTTTAAGCAAAAGAAAGGCAGACGTTTCACGATGTGAGTTCCACTTTCAATGTTAGTGATTTGTCATTGTTTGATGTAGGTGATGAACAAGATTTGAGGACAAATCCTTTTCAAGAAGGGGTAGATGATGCAAACACGGGTGATCGAGCGCCAAGGAAAGCATGGGATTCTTTGGAGTTTCCGGAGGGACCGATCACGAGAGGACTACTGAAGAAGTTTAAGGAGGCACTACAGGGAGTCATGAGCAATCAAGGAGGGCTTACGTGCAAGGATCAAAGCGCCGAAGGGTTCGTGATACATGGGAGTGAGTTCGGGAACCAAAAGAACGTTATTCAAGCAGTCCAAAGCCTACACGGACCTGTACACGGGGTCCGTGTCCATTACTGCCGAGAATGAAGAAATCCAGAGTGTACACGGACCCGAGCACGGACCTGTACACGGGGTCCGTGTACCTCACAGTGCCTACACGGACCTAGCCCCGGACGTCTACACGGGGTCCGTGTACTTTGCGGTTTTGCGAGATTTTATTCCTTCTTTAGAGTTTTATTTTTTTTGGGAGACTAGATATTGTTATCTTTTTTATATTAAAAGATGATATGGACGAAAATGAACACATTATTCACATTATTATTGATTGAATATCAAACTTTGAGATTTTTCTCTCAACTTTCAAGGCTTTTGCTTTGTAATCAAAAATCAAACTTATCAAAGTTTTTAACTTTGTGGCGTTTGTCGATCGTTCTTACGCGGATTGTCAAGGGCGTATTCTTTGAAGGTTCGTTATAGTGTCGATTGTTCTCTTTGTGATTATTTGTTGCTAAACTTTTCATAGTTTAGAGGTGAAAATCACGCCCACACTTGATTCAAAAGATCGGGACACAACACAAATCCCTTTTAACGTTATTGAATTGAGGGCGCGGTTCTAGAATAATCGTGTTTGCATTTCTTACGTACGTGGATTCATATCAAGCTGCCCCAACGGGATTCGGAGCTTGCCTCTTCAAGGGCATGTTCTTCTTGGGATGTTGGAAAGAACGCTTCTTTCCCTTCCCATGTGGACCAATCTCCGTACCAGATGAAGAACCCACATATAGAACCGACTTCTCATCATTCATAGAAGCCTGCATATAACACTTTGGCTTTCAAGTCATGGTTATATCATTTCTTATAAGTCTGCAATTCCTCAGGAGTGCAGTCAGTCGGAGCTTCAACAGGGGGCGACTCAGTAAGTGTATACGCTATCCTTTCTGAATTCAAGACGATTTTCAGGTTTCTTAGCCAAGTGAGGTAATTAGGTCCAGTTAATTATGTGTTTTTCGAGTATTGCAGATAGCGGATTGCGAATCAAAGACATTGTCATAATTTTTACTGAAGAGTAAAATAGATAAATGTTATTGACTATTTTAAAATATTTAGTAAGATATAAAGTATGGACTTTTACTTCATAAATTTTCGCTCCCACTGTTTTGACATCTTTCACTACCCTTTAGTGAAAACGGGAATCTCCTTTCCTCAGTAGGTACGTAAGGTCCAATTAGCGAATTATGATCCCGAATAATATCAGTCAATCATAATTCCTAAAAGGTAGTTTCCAATTGCAGCACAATGCAACCCTTAACGTAAACTTTTGTCTCACGTTTTATTAGGACCCAATAATATGACGTCGTTCATCTTTACGTGTCAAGCCTTACCCATCGATGTTGAACCTTAATGGACAGTCCCATCAGTTCCCTCAATAATATGAACCGAAATCATGGGAGTTCCACGTAGTTGACATTACCATGTCAATGGATGTCACAGCTTTCCGGCACCCAGGGCCCCCCAATAATATGAACCGAGCCCCGAACACGGGCAGCGTTCATCATGCACCCATTGTCGATGGAAGACATGGAAATTATAAACAACTTTATAATTTCCCTTTTCGGGCTTGATATTAATTTTGAATCTTATTCAAAATGAGGGTTTTTAATTTTGAAAGGTCTCATAATTAGTTTTATTTTAAAAGCTTGCCATGTTTGATCGTATGTTTGTCGGATTCATGCAACTTTGATATTATCATAATAATAACGCACATACTCATTATTTATAACATATCATGCATATATTATAAACAGTAACCAAACAAGGATGATCAATCGTCCCAATACTAATTGTCCGTGTGAGCTAAACACGGGCCTAGGTCCAATCCTAGGGAAATGCATGGGATGCAAATGCAACTATTACATTAGCTTCCAATATTTACATGTCTTCGATCTTCATAATCATCAAGGCCACCATCTTACAATCTTGATCTTCCACTATACTAATATTTACAAATAAATATCCATGGCAAATAGGGATACATCTCATGGGGTGGGAACGGGCCATAAACCAGGCCCAATTTAAATTTGATAATTCTTATAATCATTCAACACAAAATATCCTAGCATACACCTAGCAAATTGGGCTTGGGCTTTTGATCATCCTTCATGCATAATATCACATATCATACACCATCAATTAATTATCACAATCATTAATTGATCCAATATTATATATCTTGATCCAATCACTAACCGCATGATTAAAAACTAAATTAACAAAGTATACAAACACTTTTGTCTACTTTCTAATTAATTATTTATAACCGAATTTCTTGTAAATCACAATTTACTATAAATAATTAAAATCCAACTTCATTTATTTGTTTCATGAGGAAATGTTTGCAACTTTTGTAATTTTAAACTTAAGGGCCCAAAAACACATTTTTCACCAAAAACATTTTGGCCCATTTAAAATTCACAAATATGTTAGCCATCTAATGGCCCAACAACATCAAGACCCATGACACTTTGATAATCCAAAACACTTTTGGAAACCCTAGTCGTCATCGGAGCTCCGTCGCCGGATTCCGGCCACAAAAATTTTTTTTTTTTATTTTTGAGGAGGGGCTGCCCTTGCTGCCTGAAATGAACAGCCCCTCGGGCAGCCCGAAATGGGCAGCGACATGCTGCCCGAAATTTACCCAAAAACCAGCCTCGATTTTGTTGAAAAAATACATCTCATGCGGTTAGAAATTGACCTCAATATAATATTATGTAAATGCTACACAAAATAGTATCCTTAGCTCTGATACCACTTGAAAGCGGATCGATTAAGGCACCCGGTTGCGCAACGTAAGTTTAAAATTTTTGTTTCATCAAGAACAAGAAAACCGAGCACCCTAAGCCTATAATGTGTAGGAAATACGAAAAACACGAAATATGTCATACATAGTGTGTTTATAAAATTACCTATCAATCTCAAAGATTGATGTAATGGCTCCAACCAAGTTGTAAACAACTTGCCTCTTGAAAGGATGGCAAATCGTCAAGCTTCCCTTTGAGCACACCTTGCTCAAATATTAAGCCCACCACCAACTAGCTAGAAACCCTCTTATTTTGCACTAGAAAAAGAAGAGGATTTTTCAAGGAGAAGAATATTGTTTCCTCAACTATTGAAGAACAAAAATTGAAGGAGACAGGCTATGGAAATTTCGGCCAAGTGCTTAGGAGGAGAGAAGGAGAAAATTTTTCTTGGTTATGGAAAAAGTTAAAGTGTGTCCAAAAGACATGCATGCCTATTGACTCAAAAAGTTATCTCCAACCTTTCATCTCCCAAGCATGCAATTCTATTTTGGCTTGTAACAATTACAAGGCCCATGGACTTTTATTTAAAAGTCTCAAACAAATTTGAGCCCAATTAAACTTTGCTTGAATTTACTCAAGCCCACTAGTTAAATAATTATTTTCTAATTGGGCTCTACAAGGCCCAATGTTGCTTAATTAATTCAACACTTGAATTAATATAATTATTTGACTCTACTAGGCCCACTAGTGTTTAATTAATTCAACACTTGAATGAATTTCATTTAGTCCATAAAATTGTTTATGAAAATCATAATTTTCAAATACATTGCTCGTTTGGCCAACTTTTAATTTAGGAACACTTCCTCAAATTAAAAGTTACATTCTCCTTATAGAAGTCATACTTCTATTTTTATTTACACTTATAAAATCCTTTATAAGCCGTTCAACACATTGAACTATTTTACTTCTCAACGAGATCTAGAAAGCTAGTACTTGTGTGGCCCTCAATGGTTCATTGATACAACTAGCCGTGGGTTCACATCTCCATGTGATTCGGACTAAACATGTCCTTATTCGAGCATACCCCAATTGCTCCATTCTTAATTATCAACTCTTTGATAACAAGAACGTCAGAACTCAAGTCTGATATTACCCAACCAATCATGTTAAACGGCTAGCAGCATCGCTTACATGATTCCCTGGGTATCCAATGATAGTGCCANCATACACATGAGATCACATAGGATATCCATACCCGAAGGTAAGCGGTGAATCCCTGACTACAATGCATCGACTCCTATGTGTTTCGCCAAAACACCCAACCTTGCCACCTGATGACCCCTTGAGAGTCGGTAAACAAGTCAAAGTGCAATGCTAGCACATAGAGTCTCAATGTTGTCCCGGGTCGTAAGGACTAATGGTGTACAACCATAAACTAGGACGTTTCCACTCGATAAGTGAGAACCACTTGGAAAGTCCTTTATGGAGGGTTGTTCAGTGCACTCTACCAGGAGCACCTATCTGCATGTTCGGACATCACAATGTCCCCTACCAATGAAACATGGTACTCACATCGCAGATACTAGTCTCGAACTCGAGCGGCCTATATCCTTCTTAACGGCGGCTGAATCGACTAAGAACTGTTTAGAATATACAGTATTCCAAATATGAGTTTCATGATACTCATCATATGAGCATCTCATATTCTTTCTACTATTTGTTTATTCAAGGACTTTATCTATGCAACTAGCATAGGTATATTGTAATATCCAAGCTTGATGATCGGTACGGTTTAGGATTTCATATGTTTATTGACTATTTGGGTAAGTTCAAGTATAGTTTTGATGTTAAGGATGGTGATTTATGAATTATAGTATTGTTGATTATAGATGATGTGTAGTTATATTGTAGCGTCATTACGATTAAATTCATGATAATTTGTATGTTGATCCAATTGGTATGAGGCCAATTGGAGTGGTTAGATAAGACATAGAGGTGTAACTTTCATGTTTCGAGTTTTGTTCAAATCATTGTAGAAGAAAATCCAAAAGCGCCCCGAAGTTTGTCGTGTGTGTCGTCGTTCCTCCAGTGACACATGTTGGGAGATTGAGCATAACGTTTTACTCAGACCTTCAAATGACATGAGGCTAATTGGAGATGCAAGCCAAGACATAGAACTACAACTTTCCAGTTTACCACTTTTCCAAATTATGGCGGCAGGAGGCGTTTTAGAAGCGATCTTTGATGTAACTGTGCGCAGAGCGCGCCCGGGCCGAAAAAGATGTCCGCCCGGGCGAGCCTAGTTCGAAAATTTTGTGTTTTGGCCGAGAGTTCCACGCCCGGGAGGAAAAAGATGTTCGCCTGGGCGGCCACCGATTTTTAAAAATCGTGTTTTTTGTGTTTTAAGGTATAAAATCGGTGGAGACTTCACTTTTCTCTTATTTATCTCATTCCTCTCCACTCTTCTCGGTTCTTCACCTCATGGGGAAGCTAGGGTTCCATTTCCTTTCATTTGGTGCCTTTGATTCAAGCTTTTTGTTGGGTTTTGAAGTTAGAACAAGAGAATTTTGGGTTCAAGGAGCTAAGGTAATCTTGTGGCTTTGGTTATTTCTTGGTTTATGGTATTGGGAGAAATTTGGAATGTGTGATTGTGTTTGTTTTATGGGTTTTATGGTATGTGTTTGTAATTATTGAGATGTTGATGGTGCAATTCATGATTTATTGTTGTAGGATTTGTACCAAGAGATTAGAATCAAGCTTTCCATTGGTTGTAAGTGGAATTCATTCCTTGTGCTCACATGAATTATATATATTGTATTTCAAATGGTTTTAACATGCTATTCCCTTCCATTTGATTCATGTTATGTATAGATACACTTTATTGTATATTAGAGGCTTTCATATGCCTCAATTGTATAAATGGGAATGCAAGAGAAAAGTGTGCTCAAAGTGTTTGTTTTAATGCCCAAGAGAGGGTTCAAATGCTTTATTGGATTGATAAATAGATAGTCAGAGATTACATGCAATTAGTTGATCAACGACCATAGGCTTATATCCCGACAGAGTATCGATTTATATCGATGGGATATAGGTACAGAGACAGAGATAATATTTAGATATCAATCCACAAGAGAAAAGAAAAATACCATCTTATTGTTCATGTTCTACTATATTATTCATGTTTCAAGAGTTAGATGGTATTTATTGATTTCAAAGCCATGTTTTACAGAGTGTGATATGTACAGATTGCTATGTAAGAGTTCCACTTGCTGAGTTTTATACTCATTTCAGTTATTTCATGTGATGCAGATAAGAGTGACAGGCCAGGACGTTGATTGGAGCCGAGGTCATATGCAAAGTAGATGGAAGGAAGAAGGCTATTTTGTTAGAACTTTTGGACATGATCAAAATGACATTTTGTATTTTTATGCAACGCTTATTTGATCATGTATATACTTTTGATTATATATTGAAATGTATTTTAAATCCTTCTTTCCTTTAAGAAAATTTTTAATTCCGCTTTACATTTAGTGGTATCAGAGCAACGTTCTTCGGACCAATGCATATGACTTCGTCTACTTTCAACAGTCCGGGTATGTCTTCTTCTACATCTATGTATTGTTATTGGTTGATATGTATTGTGTGAGCACATTGTAGGATTTAATGCCTCCTAAGAGAAAAGCCTCAGAGGGAGAGGATAGCTCCTCATCGAGAGTTGTCGACGAGTTCGGCAAATTATTGAAAGAGCAAGCCAAGGTTCATAGTGAACAGCTTCAGCAGTTGCTCCGTTTGCAAGGTACAGGTCAAGGTAGAGGCCAAGTGGTTCAAGCAGTTGGAACTGATGGGATCTTTACTGCTTTTAAGAGAATGGATCCGCCTCAGTTTGCAGGAAGCACTGATCCATTGGTGGCTGTAGAATGGAACAAAGCACTTGAGGCGATATTTAATCATCTCAATTATGAAGACAAGGACAGAGTTGGTTGTGCAGTATTCATGTTAGAAAAAGCTGCACGTATTTGGTGGAATGCTACCAAGGTAGGTGTTGATGTTCCGGCATTGAAGTGGCAAGATTTAACGGATCTTTTCTATGACAAGTACTTCCCAGATGCACTTCGAGCTCGGAAGGTGACTGAGTCTTTAGAGCTTCGTCAAGGAAGTATGAATGTTGACGAGTACATTTTGAAGTTCGAGGAGGG
This sequence comes from Primulina huaijiensis, assembly GCF_012295235.1. Taxonomy (NCBI): domain Eukaryota; kingdom Viridiplantae; phylum Streptophyta; class Magnoliopsida; order Lamiales; family Gesneriaceae; genus Primulina; species Primulina huaijiensis. Next base: position 13,328,238 of record NC_133312.1, read on the forward strand.
CTCTCTGTTTGCCCCATACATTGCCTCCAATGACAAAGACAATGGTGCTCATTTCATTAGAGGACTTCGAGCGGAGATCAGAAGGGACATCAATATGTCTAAGGCGGTGACTTTTAAAGAGATTGTGGCTAAGGCATTGTTAGCCGAGCAAGATGAGAAAGATACTGCTGGAGAGAGACAGGTGAGGCAGCAGGCTATTGCTCAAAGAGGTCAAGGTTCGAGCCAAAGAGGAAAAGGCAAATTTAAGGGGAAAGGCAAGATAGATCCGAATTCTAAAGCACCTATAGTTCCATCTGATCCAGAGAAGCCGTTGTGTCCCAAGTGTAGTAGGCATCATAGGGGAGAGTGCAGATTTGGTACTCACACTTGCTACCTATGTGGTACTGCAGGCCATATTGCTAAGGACTGTCCGAGAGGATCGAGTAAAGAGAAGGTGCAGGGTCTCATCTTCTCCATGACGAAAGAAGGTATAAACCCTGATTCTTCTGTGATCTCTAGCACTATCTTAATTTCAAGAAGAGTATCTATGACATTGATTGATACCGGTGCTACTCATTCTTTTATGTCTCAACTATTTTTGAGATCTTTGGGTTTAGTTCCTTCTATTCTTCCCCTCCAGTTTAATGTTGTATTGCCTTCTGGGGATGTGTTGTGCCCGACGTCTATTGTATATGCGTGTTCTGTTCAAATTGATGAGCGAGTGGTTTATGCCGATTTGATTGTTATCCCGATGGTTGCGTTTGATATTATACTTGGCATGGATTGGCTATCAACTTACCGTGCAGTGATTCATTGCGTGCCAAGAAGGTGAAATTTGTAGATCATGAAAATAAGGAAGGTATGCTCGCCAGTGCAGGTACTTCGCTGGTCCTTTCTTTTATTTCGTGTCTTGAGGCTAAGAAGTTGTTGTTTTGAGGTTGTGATGGGTTTTTGGCTTCGATTGTTGACACAGATAGAATTGTGAAGTTGAATCTTGATGATATTGATGTTATGAGAGAGTTCCCTGATGTATTTGAGGATGATGTGCCGGGTTTACCGCCGGACAGAGATGTAGAGTTTGTGATTGATCTAGTCCCCGGAACGGTTCCTATTTCTAAGGCTCTGTACAAAATGGCCCCTACAGAGATGAAAGAATTTAAGACGCAGTTGCAAGATTTATTAGATAAGTTTTTATTCGGCCGAGTTCTTCGCCTTGGGGAGCTCCGGTTCTTTTCGTCAAGAATAAAAATGGGTCTTTGCGGCTGTGCATTGATTACAGATAAATCAACAAAGTGACGATTAAGAATAAATATCCGTTGCCACGGATTGATGACCTTTTTGACCAACTGCAGGGGGCTATAGTGTTTTCGAAGATTGATCTGCGATCTGGCTATTATCAGTTAAAAGTTAGGGAGTCTGATATCCCTAAGACGGCGTTTCGGACCTGGTATGGGCATTACAAATTTCTTGTGATGTCGTTTGGTCTGAATAATGCTCCTTCAGTCATCATGGATCTTATGAACCGGGTGTTCAAGCCATATTTGGATAGCTTTGTTATTGTTTTCATCGATGATATATTGATTTATTCCAAAACCAGAGAGCTTCATGCAGAGCACCTCAGAGTCGTTCTTCAATTGTTGAGAGAGAAGAGGTTGTATGCTAAGATGAAAAAATGTGAGTTCTGGTTGGAGCAGATTTCTTTCTTAGGCCATGTTGTCTCAAAGGATGGGTTAGTTGTTGATCCAGCGAAAATAGAGGCGATACAGAAGTGGCCTATCCCTACCACTGTACCAGAGGTACGCAGTTTTCTTGGTTTGGCGGGTTATTATCATCGTTTTATTTTAGATTTTTCCAAAATTGCTCTGCCCTTAACCAATTTGACGAGGAAGACTGTGAAGTTTGAGTGGTCCAATGAATGCCAAAGAGGATTCCAGGAGTTGAAAGATAAGTTGACGACAGCTCCGGTACTTGCATTACCCAGTGGTTCAGAAGATTTGTTGTTTATACCGATGCGTCGAAGAAGTGTCTTGGTGCAGTGCTGATGCAACGTGGAAAGGTTATAGCTTATGCTTCGCGTCAGTTGAAAGACTACGAGAAAAATTATCCTACGCATGACCTGGAACTGGCAGCTGTAGTTTTCGCCCTCAAAATCTGGAGACACTATTTATATGGCGAAAAGTGTGAAATTTTCAAGGATCACAAGAGTTTAAGATATTTGTTTTCCCAGAAAGAACTCAACATGTGGCAGAGACGGTGGTTAGAGCTTGTCAAAGATTATGTTGTGACGATTAGTTACCACCTTGGGAAGGCGAATGTTGTAGCAGATGCCTTCAGCCGTAAGTCAAGTTCTTCTTTGAATTCTATGATCCCGAAACCGTTGTTGTTAGACTTGGAACGAGAGGAGATAGCTTTGGTGGTTTCGGGAACCATTGCTCGCTTTTCAGCGTTGATCATTCGGGCTACATTGACGGACAGGATCCGTAGAGAGCAGGCCAATGATTTACATTTGACAGAGATGAGAGCCAGAGCAGAAGAGAGAGGTAATTCAGAGTTTGGAATAAATGGAGATGGTTTGATGACATTTAGAGGCCGTATATGCATTCCAACTGGTGATGATATTTGACGAGACGTCTTAACAGAGGCTCATACAGCGCCATACTCGATACATCCAGGTAGTACCAAGATGTATCAGGATCTTCGTAGACTTTATTGGTGGCCAGGTATGAAGAAGGATATTGCCCTACTTATTTCTCAGTGTCTAACTTCTCAGCAGGTGAAAATCGAACATCAGAGACCTACTGGGACATTGCAGTCATTGCCGATTCCTCAATGGAAATGAGAGCTCATTACAATGGACTTCGTGATTGGTCTTCCTAAAACGCAGAAAGGCTATAACTCTATTTGGGTTATCGTTGATCGGTTGACAAAGTCAGCGCATTTTCTCCCAATCAAGACAAAGTATTCCATGAACCAATATGCCAAAGAGTACATAGCAGAGATTGTTAGACTTCATGGTGTTCCTGTGTCGATTTTGTCTGATCGTGACCCTAAATTTACTTCAGAGGTTTGGAAGAGTTTGCACAGAGCCTTGGGTACACGGTTAGCATTCAGTACACCATATCATCCTCAGAGCGACGGTCAATCAGAGAGAGTTATTCAGATTTTGGAGGATATGCTCAGAGCTTGTACTATCGATTATCCTGGTAGCTGGGATTCCAAATTGCCTTTTGTTGAGTTCACGTACAATAACAGTTACCAAGCGACGATTGGCATGGTACCTTATGAAGCACTTTATGGCAGAAAATGTAGATCTCCCTTGTATTTGGATGAGGTTGGTGAGAGGAAGATGTTGGGTCCAGAGTTGGTCCAACAGACAGCTGATGTTGTTGCTGTTATCAAAGAAAGGATGAAGACAGCACAGTCAAGACAGAAGAGTTATGCTGATATAAGACGAAAGCCGTTGCAGTTTGAGGTTGGCGATCACGTGTTCTTGAAGATTGCACCTCTTAAAGGTGTGATGCGGTTTGGTAAAAAGGGAAAGTTGAGTCCAAGATTCATTGGTCGATTTGAGATCTTAGACAGAGTTGGTGATCGAGCTACAGGTTAGCCTTACCGCCAGATCTTGATAGAGTTCATAATGTTTTTCATGTCTCCATGCTCAGAAAGTATATTGCGAATCCTTCCCGTGTTCTTCGACACGAGCCATTGGATTTGACGCCGAGTTTGACGTACCAAGAGATTCCAGTCCAAATTCTGGATCACAAAGTTAAAGTATTGAGTAACAAAGAGATCGACATTGTTAAAGTCCTTTGGAGGAATCATTTGATTGAAGAAGCTACGTGGGAACCAGATGATGAGATGAGAGAGAGGTATCCAGAACTTTTTACGCAGTGACGTCAATTTCGGGGACGGAATTCCTCTAAGGAGGGGAGATTGTAATATCCAAGCTTGGTGATCGGTACGGTTTAGGATTTCATATGTTTATTGACTATTTGGGTAAGTTTAAGTATAGTTTTGAAGTTAAGGATGGCGATTAATGATTTATAGTATTGTTAATTATAGATGATGTGTAGTTAAATTGTAGCGTCGTTACGATTAAATTAATGATAATTTGTATGTTGATCCAATTGGTATGAGGCCGATAGTGGTTAGATAAGACATAGAGGTGTAACTTTCATGTTTTGAGTTTTGTTCAAATCATTGTAGAAGACAAGCCAAAAGCGCCCCGAAGTTTGTCGTGTGTGTCGTCGTTTCTCCAGTGACACATGTTGGGAGATTGAGCATAAATTTTTACTCATACCTTCACATGACATGAGGCCAATTGGAGATGCAAGCCAAAACCTAGAGCTACAACTTTCCAGTTTACCACTTTTCCAAATTATGATGGGAAGAGGCGTTTCGGAAGCAATCTTTGATGTAGCTGTGCGCAGAGCGCGCTCGGGCCGAAAAAGATGTCCGCTGGGCGAGCCTAGTTCGAAAATTTTGTGTTTTGGCCGAGAGTTCCGCGCCCGGGCGGACAAAGATGTTCGCCCGGGCGGCCAGCGATTTTTAAAAATCGTGTTTTTGGTGTTTTAAGGTATAAAATCGGTGGAGACTTCACTTTTCTCTTATTTCCCTCATTCCTCTCCACTCTTCTCGGTTCTTCACCTCAAGGGGAAGCTAGGGTTCCATTTCCTTTCATTTGGTGCCTTTGATTCAAGCTTTTTGTTGGGTTTTGAAGTTAGAACTAGAGAATTTTGGGTTCAAGGAGCTAAGGTAATCTTGTGGCTTTGGTTATTTCTTGGTTTATGGTATTGGGAGAAATTTGGAATGTGTGATTGTGTTGGTTTTATGGGGTTTATGGTATGTGTTTGTGATTATTGAGATGTTGATGGTGCAATTCATGGTTTATTGTTGTAGGATGGGTACCAAGAGATTAGAATCAAGCTTTCCATTGGTTGTAAGTGTAATTCATTCCTTGTGCTCACATGAATTATATATATTGTATTTCAAATGGTTTTAACATGATATTCCCTTCCATTTGATTCATGTTATGTATAGATACACTTTATTGTATATTAGAGGCTTTCATATGCCTCAATTGTATAAAAGGGAATGCAAGAGAAAAGAGTATTCAAAGTGTTTGTTTTAATGCCCAAGAGAGAGTTTAAATGCTTTATTGGATTGATAAATAGATAGTCAGAGATTGCATGCAATTAGTTGATCAACGACCATAGGCTTATATCCCGACAGAGTATCGATTTATATCGATGGGATATAGGTACAGAGACAGAGATACTATTTAGATATCAATCCACAAGAGAAAAGAGAAATACCATATGACCTCAGCTCCAATCAACGTCCTGGCCCGTCACTCTTATCTGCATCACATGAAATAACTGAAATGAGTATAAAACTCAGCAATTTCATGTGATGCAGATAAGTGTGACGGGCCAGGACGTTGATTGGAGCCGAGGTCATATGCATAGTAGATGGAAGGAAGAAGGCTATTTTGTTAGAACTTTTGGACATGATCAAAATGACATTTTGTATTTTGATGCAACGCTTATTTGATCATGTATATAATTTTGATTATATATTGAAATGTATTTAAAATCCTTCTTTCCTTTAAGAAAATTTTAAATTCCGCTGTTATTTTATGAAATCGATCAGAGAGGTGTTTCATATACAGATAAAGAAGTGCCAAAACAATAATTTCAAATATTATTAAAATAAAGACTGTTTATGCAAAGAGTTTTATTGTGAACACTCAGCCAACACTTGGCTCGACGTACACCTACTCTAACATTATAGTCCTTATGGATATTTTTTTTATTTTGTTAGGTGTATTTTAATCCTGGCCAAATGTTGTTTCAATGTTGGTTCGGGTGGGTACGAAGCCATGGTTGGAAATTAAGTTGTTGGTCTCGTTTTTGGTTCGGATGTGAAGTTTTTGCCAAGTTGAGATTATTTGAATGTGCCTCATGTTAGAATTAGGTCGCAGTAAGCCTGGGAACGATCCTACTTATCCGGTACAAACAGGGTTATAATTATATTACGTGCATAAAATATAAAATGTTTATTTTGAGATATATGTGATATGTCTTGTGGCCACCTCACGTTTATGGGTTTGGAAGCCGGCATGCACAGTCGATGAAACTCTCCACCTGGTGACTTACGACCGGTTTACGATTATGTATGGGTAGGGACATCCAGTCCAAGGGCTGGGGTGATCTCTACCGCCCAGTATACTGTAGTTTAGTCTGATCAGGTGTTCATGTTATGTTATGGGCCACTTGCTTGGAAACATTATCTCTACAAGAAAATTTTGATGTGATATGTTATGATAGAGCTCTATCGAGCAAAGCTTTTCCGTATCTGGAGTTCATGTTACGAATACGAAATACGGGCCTTTACATAACCCCTGCTTTGAAGCATCTGTATACACAACAAAATCGTCAGTACCACAAGGAAGTACTAATACAGGGGCATGAGTTAAATTATCTTTCAATGCTTGGAATGCTCTTTGGCAATCAATAGTCCATTCGAACTTGGTAGCCTTCCGAGTCAAACTTGTCAATGGCAATGCTATCTTCGAAAAATCTGCTATGAACCGTCTGTAATACCTTGCCAAACCAAGAAAACTCCTCACCTCTGAAACTGTCTTTGGGATGGACCATTTCTTATTGGACTCGATCTTGGATGGATCGACCGATATTCCTTCCTTCGAAACAATGTGGCCCAAAAACACCACATGCTCTAACCAGAATTCACATTTCTTGAACTTAGCATATAATTTCTTTTCCCTCAACAACTGCAACACAAATCTCAAATGTTCGCTATGAAGTTCTTGTGTCTTAGAGTAGATCAAAATGTCATCAATAAACACAATGACAAAAGTATCCAAATATGGCTTAAAGACACGATTCATCAAGTCCATGAAAACTGAAGGAGCATTGGTTAGTCAAAACGACATCACCAAATATTCATAATGGCCATACCTCGTTCTAAAAGCAGTATTTGGTATGTCCTCCATTTTTACCTTCAATCGATGATATTCGGATCGAAGATCGATTTTTTAAAACACGGTGGCTCCGTTGCAATTGATCAAAAAGATCATCGATTCCAGGTAAATAATATTTATTTTTAATAGTTACCTTGTTGAGTTCTCGATAATCAATGCATAACCTCAACGATCCATATTTCTTTTTCACGAACAAAACTGGAGCTCCCCATGGTGAGGAACTAGGACAGATAAAACCTTTATCTAATAGCTCCTACAATTGATTCTTCAATTCTTTCATTTCAGTTGGAGCCATTCTGTAAGGAGCTTTTAGAAATTGGGGTTGTACCTGTAATTAAATCAATAAAAAAACTCTACCTCTCGATCAGGTGGTAAACCAGGCACCTCCTCAAAAAATACATCTGGATAATCCTGAACCACATCAATTTCCTGCAATTGCATATTACCTTCCATTCGCACATCCAACACTGAAACAAGAAAACCAATACAACATTTGTGAAACAATTTAGTAGCATGTAGACAAGCAAATAATAGGAATACTTATAAAAGAGCCTAAACCAACAAATACATCCCTCTCATGATCATCAGTTAAAAACTTCACTGTCTTGTCCACTCAATCAATTACCGCATAATAAGTAGATAACAAATCCATACCCAATATAACATCAAAAGCAACCTTCGGAATAATTATCAAGTCAGCAAACAATAATCTCGTACCCATTTGTACCAGACATGGCTTAAGAATACTAGTTGGACAAATTTTATCTACCGAAGGTAACACAATATTGAAATGTAAAGGAATGACAATAGGCTCAACAGATAAATAGTGCATAAACACTTTAGACATAAAAGAATATGTCGCACCAGTATCAATCAATGTAAGTGCTTCCTTGCCAGCTATTAAAATATTACCTGATATGACTGAAGAATCAGGATTAGCACCTTCTTTTGTCATTGTAAAAATCCTACGTTGCAAACTTCTTTGATTCGAAGAAAGAGGACATTTCTGAGCTGTGTGCCCCATTTCCTTGCATCTGTAACATCGGCCACTTCCAATCAAACATTCTCCCCTGTGTGGCTTTCCACACTTGGGACACAATGGTCTATCAGTATCTGACGAAGGCAAAGAAGGTTTATTACGCTGCTCCATCTTTCTTTTTCCTTTGAAGCTGCCTCAAACATTAGTACTTGCCCCTTGGCCTCTATCTTGAAAATTTGTCTTCTCAACTGCCGCTCCTTCTCAATCTCTTGTTCATCAATTTCGGCTAGCAATGCCCTCAAAAATATCTTGGTATGCACCCACCTTTGACATGTGAACATCCCTTCGAATCTCGGGTCTCAAACCGCGAAGAAAGTGCTTACCTTTATCTTTCTCATTATCAGCAATAAAAGGAACGAAGACACATCCTTCTTCAAATTTGAGAGTATACTCATTGAAAGTCATGGCAGCTTGTCGCAACTCAAGAAATTCTTTTACCTTCTTAGCTTTAACCTCTCTTGAAAAGTATTTGGTGTAGAATAACTCCTTGAATTCATCCCACTTTAAATCACAAACAGTAACTGTAACCTTTGTGGCTTCCCACCAAATACGTGCTTCTTTCACCAACATAAAGACTGCACATCTCACCTTGTCTCTATAACTAAACTTCAGATAATCAAAGATGTCCTTCAATGACTTGACCCACTCAAGAGCCACTAGTGGATCAGGGCCACCAATAAAGTCAGGAGGATTAATTCACCTGAACCGATCATAAGAAATATCTTAAATTCTTTCAGTTATGCCTTGACCTCTTCCACGACCACGTCCCTGGTTCGAGGTGTGCATACTCAACAATTGTTGAATCTGTTCACCATGGGCCTTTTCTTGTTCTTTCAATAACTTACTGAATTCATCTACAACCTTGGCAGTCATATCAATCGTAGGGGTCCTATCATCCCCTTCGGTACTCTTTCGCTTTGGAGGCATTTCCTACACATATGCTCACTTTAACATAGATAGGAAGAAAGAATACATCAATGGAAATGAAATAGAATCAACTCTAAATGTTAAAATCAATAGATGCAGGATCGAAAACATACCAGATTGTCCTAGGCAGAATAAGTCATATATGGTCCGAAGAACTTTCGCTCTGATACCAATTGAAACAACCCACTCCCATGGCAACAACATTTTAAAACTAATAGAATATGCGGAATCCTTATCATTTAAAAGGAAAAGAACAATATACAACTTAACATCATAAACATTTTCAAAATTTAGTATACATAACATTCACCTTTGAATCATCCAAACCAAAGCCAAAAGCCAACATAAAGTTTTCCCATGATTCAAGTTACAAAATACATGATATTTAAACACTTGCAATATTCAACACCCCAAAATACAAATGTTATGACAAAATTCAAACATTTCTCTTTCTTTAGCCATGTGACTTCTTCCCCTCAGACAATCCGTTTCAATCCTTTTTATCACCTGCATCACATGACATTAACTGGAACGAGATAAAACTCAGTAAGTAGAAAGCTATAAATAACAAATACATATACATAGGCTTGGCTTAAAATATGGCTATGGCAATGGCAATGAAAAATGAATGATACCATCTTCAAAGAAAAATAAATATCAAGACAATATAGATGACATCTCATGACATGAATTAAAGGAAGGAATTGATAGTTCTGTGATCTGTGACCTGTGGTAAGTATCTCTTTGATATAAATATCAAAATTGTGAGAGATACTTAATAATCATATGATTGGCCAAAGACATGCATGTAATAACTATCATTCCTTGGCTTCAATTATAGGAAATTTCATTGAGGTAATTTAACAAATACTTGGTAGGCAACAATAAAGTACTAGCTCCTTACCAATGAATTCAATGGTATTCTTTGATCAATGAACAAATAACAATACATACATAAATAATATAATAATGGAAGGAGCTAGACATCAATAAACATGGCTTATATACGTCTATATCATGTGAACATTTGAAAGGAAAAGCTTCTACTTTCAACCCACAAGCATTATGATGGCTATGATGATATTAAATGAATCCTACAACAATAATCACAATAATAACCATAAATCATCACAAATAATCCAATGAATCAATGAACCCAACTTAACCCTTAATATTTCAAACCCTTCTAAACTCCAACAATACTAAGATCTTACCTTGTAGCTAGAAATTTAGGTAGGAGCAACTAAGAAATATACTATAATCCTTGAACTTACAGTGGAGAATTGACGAGAAGAAAACCTTTGAGGGAGAAGGCTAGGAACGATCCAAGGAGAAGGAAAGAAGGAGAAATGGTTAGAAGAGTCTAGAAACATGCTTATGAGCCTTCCAATACTCCAAAAATGTGTTTTAAAACAACACTTCTCGCACAAATAGCGTCGCGGCGCTGCTCGGATGGCATTGCGGCACCCGCGCTACGGCGCCGCGGCGCTGCCCAGCAGCGCGGCAGCGCCAGGGCCGCGGCAGCTGCCCTGCACGCAGCGCTGCCTTCCGACGCTGTGGCGCTGACCCCTGCACCAAAATACACACCAACTCAACTAAAATCCAACCTTTTCCAATTCCATTCAATACCAATGAAATTAACATCCCAATACATCCTCAATTCATCTAACACAACCATCAACAAAACTCATTCATTCCATAAACAACCCTAACCATAAACATAACTCCAAACAATAACCATATTTAATCATCCCAATAAACATATCCATAACCAATAAACATTAAAATATCTATAACCATACCTTATCACAAGAAATCATGAATTACACCATCAACAATAACATGATAAAAGGTCAGGATATTACAAAGTGAGTAAAAAACCATTTAAAATGGCCGAAAGAAAGAGTAAACAAAAGAGTGAGATGACCATAGAAAATAAGAAGGAGAGAAAAGATGAAAAAGAAAAAGAGGCCAAAGAAAATAAAAAAAAATTAAATTAAAGGCTCAAATGAGTGAAAAGAGTGAGGTTGAGAGTTGCTTGTTCTTTCATAAACCCTTTCATGTACCTTTGTACAAAGTGGTTTATTTTCATTGTGATGATATAGCCGGTGCAATCCCGAGCATTGTGATTTCTCTTTTTCAGGATTTTGATGAAGTCGTGATGAGGAGACAAACAAATGTTGATGGTATAAAAATGCAATGGAATGATCCATGTGACATTGAGAGCAATCACCTTAAGGTAAGCGTAGTTCCCAATGAAACAACCATGAGGTATGACTTTCGTCCTTATCTTAATTCATTGTTGTGTTGTATTCAAAAATTTTGAGTGAGTGTTGAAAGTGTGATGTCCAAATGGTCTAACTATGAGTTAACGATTTTTTTGAGGAGTCATAAAGTTAGGAATGGTATATGATGAATGATTTAAGTTCAAATTTTATTGATTTTGATTTTTTCAAATTTGTCAAATTGATAAGACTTTGTCGTGGCAATGAAATGTATGCATTATGCTTAAATCTTTCTGATGTGTTAAATGATTACATGGATAGTACATTTAATGTGTTCTATTTACAAGATTTATATGTGTGTGAAGATGGTTTTGGGAGATTGATGAATGATTATTATAATTTCTTCATTCATGATGAATATATGTTTAAAGAGAATAAATTTTTCATTCTATATTCATTGCATGTGCTACGTTATAGTGAGGAGTATTGTAGTGGTTTTATCTTGGATAAATTGCATGACTATATGTGTTGGTTGTATATGAAGAGGTATGTTAAGTGGTTGCATATAAGGAGAGGGCACCTGAGCTTGATTTGTATAAGTTGCATGAAGTAATTCTTAGTCCTAGTGAATTATGGTCATACATTGGTATGGATTTTGTTATGCTATTAACGGGGTCTAAGAAGGGGAGGAACTTAATCTTTGTGATACTTAATGGTATTTTATCATTTGATGTCATTTATTATTTGGTGTATATTGAGGTTGATGAGTTTATAGGAAAGGCAACGGTGATGTTGGGATTTCTAGTGCTGATGGAGCGAGCAAACGATAGCACCTACAAACTTGAGCTGAAAGGGAAGCATGTTGATAATTTAATATTTTTATTACTGACGTGCTTCATTTTTGCGTAGGTAGACCATATTTGAGGACAAGTCTTTTTGAAGAAGGGGAGTATGATATGAATCTAGCCGGACATGGCGTTCAAAGAATTGGAAGGATCGTTGTGCGAGTGTTAGACGAAGTGGGAGACAGAAGCCCCCACGCTCGAGCGGTCAAATCCTAACGTCTGAGCACCAAAGACACTGTCCAAGAGAAGAATTCCAGAACGAGCGGCGCCTGAGCGGTAACATTTTTCCACCCGAGCGTGACCTGTCCACAAGAGCCCGCGCGCTCGAGCGGTAGAAATCCACGCCCGAGCGCCGCCCACTCGCGAGAAAATCTTTACTATCCTATTTTTGAGTCCTAATTGTTTAGATAATTAGATTTTCATATCTTTTTATTTTGTAACAATATATTGACGAAAATTCATCATGGTAAACACTTTTGAATAATTAATTTTGAGTTTAATCATATTGATAGAGTTTTTCTCTCAACTTTTCAAAGCTTGGCTTTGTATACTCATTCGTGTGTTCCTTAAATCAAAGTTATCAAAGTTTAATACTTTGTGGAATTTGTCGATTGTTCTTCACTCGGATTTTCAAAGACGAGTTCTTTGAAAGTTCGTTTGAATTTCGATTGTTTATCTTCGTTAATATTTGTTGCTAAATTCTTTGTAATTTAGAGGTGAATATTACAATCTTACTTGTTCTAAAAGATCGAGATAACACAATCGTTTCTTTGTTTCATCGAATCGAGGGCGTGACTTTGTTTTTGAGCTGCAAACACGATTATTCGAACCACGCCTTCAATTCAATAACGTTAAAAGGATTCGCGTTGTGTCCCGATCTTTTGAATCAAGTGTGTACATGATTTTCACCTCTAAAATATGAAAAGTTTAGCAACAAATAATCACAAAGAAAACAACTGAAAACTCGAACGAACCTTCAAAGAACAAGCCTATGACAATCCGCACAAAAACGATCGACAAACGCCACAAAGAATAAACTTTGATAAGTTTGATTTTTGCTAACAAATCAAAAGGCTTTTGGTTGTTTGAGAGAAAACTCAAGAACAAGGTAATTCAATCTTCAATAATAATCTCAATTGTGTTCAAAATTCATGAAAATATGTTTACATAATCAAAAAAAAGATATCAAATCTAGTTGCCAAAATAATTAGGACTCTAATCAAGGAAATAAAGATTTTTCTCGCAACTATGCGCGCTCGAACGATAGGATTTGACCGCTCGAGCGCCGAGTGTTCTGGACTGTCGGCGCTTGGGCGGTAAGATTTTTCCGCTCGAGCACGGGGCATTCTTGAAATCATCCTTGGACAGTAAATGTGGCGCTAGGACGGTAAGATTTGGCTGCTCGGGCGCCAATGCTTCTAGACTCCACGTCATTTTCACTTGAATAATGTTCCTATCGTTAGAGTAGGTGCCCGTCGAGCCAAGTGTTGGCCGAGTGTTCACAATGAAACTCTATGTACATGCAATCTTTATTTTGATAAAATTTGAAATTATTATTTTGGCACATCTTTATCTGTATACCCATGCTAGTTGCATAGATAAAGCCCTTGAATATACAAATAGTAGAAAGAATATGAGATGCTCATATGATGAGTATCATGAAACTCATATTTGGAATACTGTATATTCTAAACAGTTCCTAGTCGACTCAGCCGTCGCTAAGAAGGATATAGGCCGCTCGAGTGCGAGACTAGTATCTGCGATGTGAGTACCATGTTTCATTGGTAGGGGACATTGTGATGTCCGAGCATGCAGATAGGCTATCCTGGTAGAGTGCACTGAACAACCCTCCATAAAGGACTTTCCAAGTGGTTCTCACTTATCGAGTGGAAACGTCCTAGTTTATGGTTGTACACCATTAGTCCTTATGACCCGGGACAACATTGAGACTCTATGTGCTAGCATTACACTTTGACTTGTTTACCGACTCTCATGGGGTCATCAGGTGGCAAGGTTGGGTGTTCTGTCGAAACATATAGGAGTCGATGCATTGTAGTCGGGGATTCACCGCTTACCTTCGGGTATGGATATCCTATGTGATCTCATGTGTATGTAGTTTGAAATCTCTGATCAGAGTATGGCGGTAATTATGAAAGGGATTTAATAGATTACACCATCAATGCAACTATGACATGACACATAGTATCAATTCATTGACAACTCTCGATATACCAATGGTTGTCGAATCGGTCGGGATATATGAGTTGAAGGGACCGTACTGTACGCTAACCATAATTAAATGGTTCTTGCAGGCACTATCATTTGATACCTAGGGAATCATGTAAGCGATGCTGCTAGGCGTTTCACATGATTGGTTGGGTACTATCAGACTTGAGTTCTGACGTTCTTGTTATCAAGGAGTTGATAAGTAAGAATGGAGCAATTGGGGTATGCTCAAATAAGGACATGTTCAGTTCGAATCACATGGAGATGTGAACCCACGGCTAGTTGTATCAATGAACCATTGAGGGCCACACAAGTACTAGCTTTCTATATCCCGTTGAGAAGTAAAATAGTTCAATGTGTTGAAAGGCTTATAAAGGAGTTTATAAGCGTAATGAAAAATAGAAGTATGACTTCTATGAGGGAAATGTAATTTTTAATTTGTGGAAGTGTTCGTAAATTAAAATTTGGCCAAATAAATAATGTATTTGAAAATTGTGATTTTCATAAACATTATTATGGACTAAATTTAATTAAATCAAAGTATTGAATTAATTAAACACTAGTGGACCTAGTAGAGTCCAAATAATTAAATTAATTCAATTGTTGAATTAAGTAAATAACGTTGGGCCTTGTAGAACCCAATTGTAAATAATTATTCAACTAGTGGGCTTGAGTTAAATAAATTAAAGTTTAAATGGTCTCAAATGTGTTTGAGATATTTAAATAAAAGTCCATGGGCTTTGTAATTGTTACAAACCCAAATAGAATGCATGCATGGGAGGTGAAGGGTTGGGAGACAACTTTTTCAATATCCAAGGCATGGCATGCACATGCATAGTCTAACTTTTTCAACAACCAAGAAAACTCTCCTCCCTCCTCTCTACACTAGCCTTGGCCAAAATTTAGAGAAAACATTCTCTCAAAATTTTTCTCTCATCTTGTTCTTGGAGAAACAATTCTCTTCTCAAAGAAAAAATGCCCTACATTTTCTAGTGCTAGTGTAAGGTGGATCTTTTAAGTTTGGTGATGGGCTTGATTTTGAAGAAAGGAAGCTTGTAGATTTGTCTTACCTTGAAGAGCTTATTTGTATATCAACTAAGTTGGAGCCATCATCAATCTCAAGAGATTGATAGGTAAAATTTTCTAAACACCCTATGAATGTCATAGTTGTGTTTTTGTATTTGCTACACACTAGTACTTAGGGTGCTTGAATTTTTGCCTTGTAAAACAATTTTTGAAACTTTCGTTGCGCATTCGGGCACCTTAATCGATCCCCTTTCAAGTGGTATCAAGAGCTATGTATACTATTTTGTGTAGCTTATACATGATATTATATTGAGCTCGATTTCTAACTGCATGAGATGGATTTTTGCAACAAATCGAAGGCTGTTTTTGGGCAACTTTGGGCAGCAAGTTGCTGCCCATTTTGGGTAGCTCGGGCTGCTCGTGGGGCTGCCCGAACAGCCCCTTGTTTTTAATAAAAAAAAAAATTTGTGAGTTGGCCGGAATCCGGCGACGGAGCTCCGACGACGACGATGACTACTAGGGTTTCCAAAAGTGTTTTGGATTATGAAAATGTCATGGGCCTTGATGTTGTTAGGCCATTAGATGGCTAACATATTTGTGAAATTTAAATGGGCCAAAATGTTTTGGTGAAAAATGATTTTTTGGGCCCTTAAGTTTAAATTTACAAAAATTG
This sequence comes from Primulina huaijiensis, assembly GCF_012295235.1. Lineage (NCBI taxonomy): Eukaryota > Viridiplantae > Streptophyta > Magnoliopsida > Lamiales > Gesneriaceae > Primulina > Primulina huaijiensis. The sequence goes on from NC_133312.1 coordinate 13,344,181, forward strand.
CAAATATTTTCTCATGAAATAAATAATTTAAGTTGGACTTTAATTATTTGTAGTAAATGGTGACTCACAAGAAATTCGGTTATAAATAAATTAATTAGGAAGTAGACAAAGGAGTTTGTATACTTTGTTAATTTAGTTTATAATCGTGGCGGTTAGTGATTGGATAAGATATATAATATTGGATCAATTGATTATTGTGATAATTAATTGATGGTGTATGATATGTGATATTATGCATGAAGGATGATCAAAAGCCCAAGCCCAATTTGCTAGGTGTATGCTAGGATATTTTGTGTTGAATGATTGTAATAATTATCAAATTTAAAGTGGGCTTGGTTTATGGCCCGTTCCCACCCCCATGAGATATATCCCTATTTGCCATGGATATTTATTTGTAAATATTAGTATAGTGGAAGATCAAGATTGGAAGATGGTGGCCTTGATGATTATGAAGATCGAAGACGTGTAAATATTAGAAGCTAATGTAATAGTTGCATTTGCATCCCATGCATTTCCCTAGGATTGGACCTAGGCCCGTGTTTAGCTCACACGGGCCATTAGTATGGGGGCGATTGATCATCTTTGTTTGTTTACTGTTTATAATATATGTATGATATGTTATAAATAATGAGTATGTGCGTTATTATTATGATAATAACAAAGTTGCATGAATCCGGCAAACATACGATCAAACATGGCGAGCTTTTTAAATAAAATTAATGACGAGATCTTTCAAAATTAGAAAACCCTCATTTTGAATAAGATTCAAAATTAATATCAAGCCCGAAAAGGGGAATTATAAATTTGTTTATAATTTCCATGTCTTCCATCGACAATGGGTGCATGATGAACGCTACCCGTGCTCGGGGCTCGGCCCATATTATTGGGGGGGCTTTGGGTGCCGGAAAGCTGTGACATCCATTGACATAGTGATGTGAACTACGTGGAACTCCCATGATTTCGGCTCATATTATTGAGGGAACTCATGGCGACCGTCCATTAAGGTTCGACATCGATGGGTAAGGCTTGACACGTAAAGAGGAACGACGACATATTATTGGGTCCTAATCAAACGTAAGACAAAAGTTTACGTAGAGGGTTGCATGGAGATGCAATTGGAAAATACCTTTTAAGAATTGTGATTGGCTGATATTATTCGGGATCATAATTCGCTAATTGGGCCTTGCGTACCTACTGAGGAAAGGTGTTTCCCATTTTCACTAGAGGGTAGTGAAAGATGTCAAAATAGTGGGATCGAAAATTTATAAAGTAAAAGTCCATACTTTATATCTTACCAAATATTTTAAAATAGTCATCAACATTTATCTGTTCTTACTTTTCAGTACAATTTGACAATGTCTTCGATTCGCAATCCGCTATCTGCAATACTCGACAAACACATATTAACTGGACCTAATTACCTCACTTGGCTAAGAAACCTGAAAATCGTCTTGAATTCGGAAAGGATAGCATATACACTTATTGAGTCGCCCCCTGTTAAGGCTACGACTAGCTGCACTCCTGAGGAATTGCAGACTTACAAGGAATGGTGTGACCATGACTTGAAAGCCAAGTGTTATATGCAGGCTTCTATGAATGATGAGCTGCAGAGGTGTTTTGAGGATGCAAAGAGTGCTGCTGACATTCATTTGCATCTCAAGGAGCTCTTTGGAGAGCAAACACGTCCTCTTAGGCATGCGACTGTCAAGGAGCTGATCACTTTGCGCATGCGAGATAGGGCCTCGGTCCATGAGATTGGCCTAAAGGTGATTGGGCTTGTGGACAAACTCGTTGGCATGGATTTGATGTTGCCTTTGGAGTTGACCACTGACGTGTTACTCTTATCACTGCCTAGGACGTTTGATCCTTTTGTGGTGAATTTCAATATGAACAAGATGGAGCCGACCCTTGAGGAGTATATGAACATGCTTGTGACCTTTGAATCCACCATCAAGAAAGAGAAGCTGGTTCTTTATGTGGGTTCTTCATCTGGTACGAAGATTGATCCACATGGGAAGGGAAAGAAGCGTTCTTTCCAACGTCCCAAGAAGAACGTGCACTTGATGAGGCAATCTCCGAATCCCGTGTTGGCAGCCACACCAGTTATGGCTGACAAGATTGCTAATGTATGTCATCACTGCAAGAAGCCTGGACATTGGAAGCGTAACTGCCGGGAATATCTTGCCCAGAAGGGTTCTGGAAATGGTATGTTCTATATTGAAGTAAACATTTCAATTAACTCTACTTCTTGGGTATTGGATACCGACTGTGGCTCACATCTCTGTAATGATTTACAGGTGATGGGAAGAAGTAGGAGGCTCAGGGAAGGTGAGACCTTCTTGAAGATGGGCAATGGAGCAAGAGTTGCTGCCAAGGCTTGGGAGATGTTTACTTATTGTTGAACAATAATTTTAAGTTAAATTTTTAAGAGATGTTTTGTTTGTATCTATTTGGTAGGAAAACATTGTTTCCATTTCTATGTTGATAAAGATGGATATTCTTGTTTATTTAGCAAAGGTGTTTGCAATATTTACAAGAATGAATGTTTGATTGGTACTAGAGAACTTGAAAACGATATCTATAACTTAAAATTGAAAGATATTCCACTAAATGTCCATTTAAAGGCAGACTCCATATGAGATATGGATGGGTAAGCCTCCAAGATATTCTTATCTTAAAATATGGGGTGCCTTGCTTATGTGAAGCAGGTAGTGGGAGATAAATTGGATAGTCGATCCATTTTATGCTACTTTGTGGGATATCCAAGAAATTCAGTATCATACTATATCTATCATCCCCAAGAAACAAAGGTGTTTGTTTCTAGGAATGCAATCTTTTTGGAAAAGGAATTTCTATTGGATAGAAAAAGGAAGATGATAGAACTCGAAGAGGTTCGAGAGACATCCACAATTGAAGAACCCACACCCGAAGAGCCAAGAGAGAAGAGACAAGCTCCTAGAAGATCCGAGAGAGTCTCGAGACCACCTATGAGGTATGGTGATGCGAACACGGATGGTCAAGCTCCAAGGAAAGCATGGGATCCTTTAGAGATGCCGGAGGGACCAATCACGAGAGGACGGCTAAAGAAATTCAAAGAGGCACTACAAGGGCTTATGAGCAATGAAGAAGGACTTATAAGCAAGGTGCGGAGTGCTGAAGGGTTCGTGATGCATGGGAGTAAGTTTGGGAGTCATAAGAACACCATTCAAGTGATGAATGAAGAAAACGTCCAGAATGCTCCGCGCCCGAGCGGTAAAATACTACCGTCCGAGCGCCAAACGTACTGCCCAAGAGTTGATTTCCAGAACATTCGGTGCCCGAGCGGTCACTTTCTACCGCCCGAGCGCGAATAGTCCAGAACCCTCGGCGCTCGAGCGGTAATATCCTACCGCCCGAGCGCGAGTCAAATGCGAGAAAATCTTTAGTTTCCTAGTTAGAGGTTAATTGATCTTGGTAACTTTATTTTGAGAATGTTTAGATTGTACACAATATTATGGACGAAATTTTACACACAAGACACATTATTATTATTGAGTTTATCAAACTTTCAGATTTTTCTCTCAAACTTTTTCAAAGCTTCGCTTTGTGTTCATCAAAAATCAAACTTATCAAGATTCGTTCTTGTGGCGTTTGTCGATTGATTTCATACGGATTGTCAACGATACATTCTTTGAAGGTTCGTCTGTTTAACAATTGTTTTAATCGTGATTGGTTGTTGCTATGTTTTTATAACTTAGAGGTGACTATCACAACTCTATACTTGATTCAAAAGATCGGGACAACATTGATTCCTTGTTCATTATTGAATTTGGGCGCGGTTCTAAAATAATCGTGTTTGCTATTCTTACGTACAAAGATTCGTATCATATGGTCTGCTTCTTGAAGAGGGCCACGATGAGCCTAACCATGGATGTGATCCAAGGACCTTCAAGGAAGCATTATCTGATGTCGATCCATCCAAGTGGCTCGAAGCAATGGAATCTGAGATGAATTCCATGCATTAAAACCAAGTGTGGAATCTAGTGGATGCACCTGAGGGAACTGTTCCCATAGGGTGTAAATGGATTTACAAGAGGAAACCTGGGGCGGATGGGAAGGTATTGACCTTCAAAGCGCGATTGGTGGCAAAAGGATATACTCAAAGACAAGGAGTTGACTTTCAGGAAACTTTTTCTCCAGTTGCAATGTTCAAGTCGATAAGGATATTACTAGCCATAGCTGCATGGTATGACTATGAGATATGGCAGATGGATGTCAAGACAGCCTTTCTTAATGGAGATATTAAGGAAGAGATTTACATGTCTCAACCTGAAGGGTTTACATCTATCGGAAGTGAGCATATGGTATGCAAACTTCAGAGATCTATTTATGGTCTAAAGCAGGCATCTAGGAGTTGGAACCTCAGATTCGATAGTACAATCAAAGAGTTTGGTTTTGCTAAGAATCCTGAGGAACCCTGTGTGTATAAGAAGGTCAGTGGGAGTTCTGTGACATTCCTGGTGCTTTATGTTGATGACATTCTACTCATTGGGAATGATGTAGGAATGTTGCAATCAACTAAAATATGGTTAGCAAGTAAGTTCTCGATGCAGGACTTGGGTGAAGCATTTTTTGTATTGGGAATACAGATCTATAGAGATAGATCAAAAAGATTGCTTGGTCTCACCCAGTCCACATACATTGATACCATCGTGAAGCGGTTCTCGATGGATGAGTCCAAGAGAGGACATCTACCAATGTGTCATGGCGTGTCCCTATCCAAGTCTATGTCTCCCAAGACTGATGCAGAGATAGCGACGATGACAAGCATTCCTTATGCATCTGCGATTGGTAGCATCATGTATGGGATGATATCTACACGTCCTGACGTGGCTTTCGCACTAAGTGTAGTGAGTAGATATCAATCGAACCCTGGTCTTCCACACTGGAAAGCTGTGAAAGACATCCTCAAGTATTTGAGAAGGACCAATAAGTTGTTCTTGGTCTATGGGGGTGGAGAACTGAAATTGGAAGGCTATACCGACTCTAGCTTCCAAAGCGATATCGATGACTCGAAGTCAACCTCTGGGTTTGTATTCATGCTCAATGGTGCTGCTGTCTTTTGGAAGAGTTCCAAGCAAGACAATACTGCGGATTCTAGCACAGAGGCCGAATACATTGCTGCATCAGATGCAGCAAAGGAGGCTGTTTGGATAAGGAATTTCGTCCAAGAGTTGGGCGTCATTCCTAATGGAGTTGCTCCTGTCCCGGTGTTTTGTGACAACACGGGAGCTGTAGCTCAAGCAAAGGAGCCTAGGTCTCATCCGAAGTCCAAACACGTATTGAGAAAGTATCACATCCTCCGAGAGATTGTGGAAAGAGGAGAAGTGTCGATTGACACAGTCGGCTCCGCAGATATTGTTGCTGATCCACTAACTAAGCCTTTACCTGGACCATTATTCGAGAAGCATCGCGAATCGATGGGTTTGAAGCATATGGGTAGTTGGCTCTAGTGCAAGTGAGAGATTGTTAGAGTAGGTGCCCGTCAAGCCAAGTGTTGGCCGATTGTTCACAATGAAACTCTATGTATAAGCAATCTTTATTTTAATAATATTTGAAATTATTATTTTGGCACATCTTTATCTGTATACCCATGCTAGTTGCATAGATAAAGCCCTTGAATATACAAATAGTAGAAAGAATATGAGATGCTTATATGATGAGTATCATGAAACGCATATTTGGAATACTGTATATTCTAAACAGTTACTAGTCGATTCAGTCGCCGCTAAGAAGGATATAGGCCGCTCGAGTTCGAGACTAATATCTGCGATGTGAGTACCATGTTTCATTGGTAGGGGACATTGTGATGTCCGAGCATGCAGATAGGTGCTCTTGGTAGAGTGCACTGAACAACCCTCCATAAAAGACTTTCCAAGTGGTTCTCACTTATCGAGTGGAAACGTCCTAGTTCATGGTTGTACACCATTAGTCCTTATGACCCGGGACAACATTGAGACTCTATGTCCTAGCATTACACTTTGACTTGTTTACCGACTCTCATGGGGTCATCAGGTGGCAAGGTTGGGTGTTTTGGCGAAACATATAGGAGTCGATGCATTGTAGTCGGGGATTCACCGCTTACCTTCGGGTATGGATATCCTATGTGATCTCATGTGTATGTAGTTTGAAATCTCTGATCAGAGTATGGCGGTAATTATGAAAGGGATTTAATAGATTACACCATCAATGCAACTATGACATGACACATAGTATCAATTCATTGACAACTCTCGATATACCAATGGTTGTCGAATCGGTCGGGATATATGAGTTGAAGGGACCGTACTGTACGCTAACCATAATTAAATGGTTCTTGCAGGCACTATCATTTGATACCTAGGGAATCATGTAAGCGATGCTGCTAGGCGTTTAACATGATTCGTTGGGTACTATCAGACTTGAGTTCTGACGTTCTTGTTAGCAAGGAGTTGATAAGTAAGAATGAAACAATTGGGGTATGCTCAAATAAGGACATGTTTAGTCTGAATCACATGGAGATGTTAACCCACGGCTAATTGTATCAATGAACCATTGAGGGCCACACAAGTACTAGCTTTCTAGATCTCGTTGAGAAGTAAAATAGTTCAATGTGTTGAACGGCTTATAAAGGAGTTTATAAGCGTCAGAAAAAATAGAAGTATGACTTCTATGAGGGAAATGTAACTTTTAATTTGTGGAAGTGTTCCTAAATTAAAAGTTGGCCAAATAAATAATGTATTTGAAAATTGTGATTTTCATAAACATTATTGTAACGTCTACTCGTTTTAAAATACGGAAATGTTTTTTTTTTTTTTAAAAGCTTGCAATTACAAAATTACATTTAAAAATAATCATATTTATTTGCCAATAAAAATAGCGCTGTTTAAAAATAACTAACGTCCTTCAAAATCAGCGTGAACATAAACATGTACAAATTGAAATATCATCAACATATAAAAATGTGTAACTCTTCTCAAAACACATGAATCAATATGCGGAAAAATAATGGTCCTCGGGTCGTGTCACCGCACATCCTGCCTGCCTACTCAGTCTTCGGCACATCCGGTCCCCTAATCAAAATTCTCACCTGCATCACACACGCCTAGTGAGTCTAAAGACTCAACACACAGGTACCAGTAATAACAAGTACATATACATAGCACACAGCAGTGAAAAATAGCATAATCAACATACATTTCATGAGCTTAAAAACATGAACATAAGCGTGTCGTGTAAAATCGTAACGTGTCAAAACATGTCTCATCATGATATCATATCGTATGCGTAACCGTGACCTGTCAAAACATGATAATAGCATGTATCATCGTATTAACATATATGTGTTAAAATCTTAATTTGAATTCCGTTCATTAGCTGTGACTTTCGTATCATCATGTCATCATGTCAGTCGATGGATCCATCTACGTGTAACCGCGGTACCCGGCGGCGAGGATCATCAGCGATGGCATTACCCGCAACATGATGCATGAACACTTAAATATCGTAAATTTGTGCTCAGGGCGCTGCAAGGACCAAAATCTTACCCCGGGTGCGAAATGACCATTTTGTCCCTAGAAACCCAAATATTATCGTTTTAACCCTGGACCTCGAAAATTGACCCGAAGCTTACCAAACTCGTTAAAATGTCCCAAAACATTATTAAAAACATTCCTAGACGTAAACTCAAGCCAAGTTCACAACTTAACCGATTCGTTTTAAAACTTGGACTGGGGTCCCGGTTTTAACTCGAATCGAATTGAAACTTAACCAAAACTTTCCCAACTTTTTATCATCTTTCAAAAAACATTATAATGGTCCTAAAACCTTATCCTCAAGTCCTTGATCTTACGGCTGATGGTCCAGCAAGGCATGCAATTCTCGGCCACCCATAACACATTTCTTATCACAACACATGGCCCCCAATACTTAATCATTCGGTCCCCTCCTAAACCCCCACCTGTCCAGCCTTTAAGGCACACCTTAAGATCTTAATGAACTCCTAAACCAAGCCTAAACGAAGCATAAAGCTGCTGATAATTCCAGAAATTACCCCAAAATTCTCGGCCCTACCTTAATTGCACTCTATTTCCTCATCTTCCCAAAAACTCACTTTGCTAGCCTACCCCGACTGCACCAGCCCTGAACCAGCCTATCATGGACCTAGACCAGACCCTAAGGAACCTATTAGAACCAAGCCACCAGTCCCATGCACGCGGCTGTCTTCTAAGAACCGAGAATCAACAAGAAGACTCCTACCGAGACCAACTCGCCTCTACCTGGCCCGATAGATTGTCCAGTCACTCCAGCGTGGTTCAAGCCGTTCCAGCCCCCAACTCAGACCCACCAGGGTCTGGTTCAGGGCTGGAGAAGGCTCTCGCACAGCTAGTGTAGCATGAAACCATGGAACGAAGCTCCTCACCCCTCACACCCGATCGGCCCTCACCCTTCATAATCAAAACCTGAACAAACTGTGCACACCAGCACCTAAACCTCTACAACCATGGACTGTACAGGCCCTTTAAAACATTATATAGCAGCCCCTTGCACCACATATCAGAAAAACGTGAGTCACACTCATAGAAACGAGCCACACATAAAAACCGAATAGATATTACGTGGAAATTCTTAGATCGAAACATTTTATGCATGAACAACATAATCAGTAAATAACACGGGTATGATGCAGAAAAATGGTGCAAAACGTGCCTGAAGATTCTTTGTACAAAATTTTTTGAAGGAATGCACACCCGAGAGCTTGAGTTTGAGAGAAAAGAAGAACCGAAATTCTATGTTGATGCACTCACGAGAAGGACAACCGATTGGAGGGGTGAACGGCTGAGTGGAGGTGGAAATGATAGGTTTAGAGTTAATGATACTTAATTATATTGATAACAATGGATAGTGGGTCTTCAACCGATTGCTTTCCTTTGAAACCGTGGGCATTATGAAAGGAGGGGAACGTGAGGGGCGTTCATCGGTTGTGGAGGGTTATGGGAGGTTAAGGGTTTATTATATAATAATTAGATAGCTAATCAATTAATTAATGGATCATAGTATTATAATTAAGGTTTAAAAAAAATAATTTTAAGCCTAACTAGAGTAAAAGAAGGCCAAGTAAATCCAACCGCACTCCTGAACAATATTTCGTGTTGGAAAGATTTTGAAAATATAAGCCGAAACCTGAAAACGTCCCCCGATTCGATAAAATTCGCGTACCGATAAAAATAAAACCCTGCGGGTAAAAATATCCAAAAGAATCCCATTTTTTTAAAAATCAACTTAAAAACACCTTGCATTAATTTATAAAAATAAATCATGTTATAAAAATATTTTCCTGAAAATTCTCCGGTCTCCGTTCCTCGTTCGAGCGCGAAATGAAACTTAAAAATCTTTAATGCATAAACCTTTAAAATTTCGTGAAATAAATTCTATCATGCTTGAATTATGCATAAAATACATAAAAATAATTATTAAACACATTTTAATAAAATAAACATGCATTTAATGCTTTAAAACAATTTAATAAAATACCAAAGAAATTTAATAATTTGCATGCACATGGTTCACGTGGACTTTCAGATTTTCGGGACGTTATAATCTACCCCCCTTAAATTGAATTTCGTCTCCGAAATTCGCTTATCCTCTATACATAAAAAGTTTAGATTCTTAGTTTTAGTATCCCAACAATCCACGCTTCCGCTGCGCTACTCTAATAAAATTAGTGGTAAACTGTCCTTACGTCTCATCAATCCTAATTATTTTTCCTATTGAATCCTTATTTACGAACTGCAACCTAGAACGACTTATGGCGACTTATTTCTATTCAACTCAGGCCTCGAATTCTGACTTTTCTCAAACTTCCCAATATTAGAAATGGCAGTCCGAATTTTATTGCGTCTTACTTTTCTTATATTGTACCCGTAATGTTCATTGATCTATTACATTTGTATTTATGCAGTTCACCCTAAGAAACCTTAGCACCAAAATTTACTGATCGATTCCTATCCTCGATAATACACTTAAATGTTATACCTTATCTCAACCTCATAATAATATTAGACTAAGATCCTTGAATCAAATCTTTATCTTACGACACCAGACTTACATAACTTAATTATTTACGAGTACATCCCGAATGTGAAATTGTTGCAAATTCTTAAACCTCGAGTAACGTTAATTCATAAAACCCAATTATACAATATGGATCTTCTACCTTAATAATAAAACCCTTCTCTTATCAATCACATGCTTAAACTATTTCCTTTATAATTACAATATAGTTGAGGCCTAAGACCTTCGGACTTTCCTCCTTGAAACAAATGTCGCATCTTACGTATTCTTAATGCTTAATTAATTCTAGCGTATAAAACTTACTAAGTTATCACATGTTAATGTTGGACTAACCCTAGTAAATCAACTTTACTTATAACCCATAAAGTTCTAGAATTCCCATATTAAGATTTTAGATTTCTTACTCGGTAAGAATTTTAATATTCGTCCATTGGTAAACTATGTTGAACACCACTGATTCTCTTTCGTTTTTATTTCACCCAACATTTCCGTATGAACACATATCCCATAAATTTGAAATTCAAACTTAGACAACTCAAGTAGTTTTGGATAACACAATTCCAATACACATATCTACCTAATCCCAAGTTTTTAATGGCTTTAAAAAAATTCCTCGAGACAAGGTGTCTGCCTCACCTCTTACCTGCGTCTATCAATTAACCTAACCGTCCATCATACTAACCCAACTTTCTAAAAAAATTTAAATTCGCACAAAGTATAATCTTAACTGTTATGATCATGGCTAACACTTATGACACATCAAACTTAAGTTCCCAAAAATTTGTTAACTCAATGTTTATTCGTATAACTTAACTAACCGATCAACTTTACCTTAAATCGTCATCACATTAAATTCTTAATTTGCCACAACATTATTTCACTAACGCTTAAATTTTCAAGCCCAAGATTGATTTATCTTACAATGTCCTTGATTATCATTCCTTATAACATTATAACCCATATATCTAAAGGTTTTAAATATTCTTCAAGCCTAAATCACCGATAATTCCTATCATTTAACCCATTCAATTCTCACTTACGGCTAAACTAGTTCCCAAATTTCTTAAAAATTGCAAATTTAATTCTTACTTTTCTCGAATATTATCCAATTTATCCTTAATCTCGAAAATTCCAAAATTACCCATAAGTTCTTGGCGTTCCTAATTCTATTTTATATGTTTCTCGGAATATAAATTTAAATAATTTTAAGCTTATTAAACCCAAAATCAATTTTCATAACCTCGAAAAGTACTAATTTAACCCAAGTGTCCCTCAAAATTTATAATTTAATCCTCAAAAATTTCGAGACTTGCAATTTGGTCTTTAAAGTTCTCGAAAATTACAATTCTGGCCCTACAACTCTTCGAGATTTGCATTTTTGTCCCCATAAAATTTTGGACTTAGCATCATTAAACCTTATAATTCTCGAAATAATTTCTATATTTGATACTTCCAAAGATCGTCGTAGTGTTCCAATCATTATTCCTTACATGAAATCCTCAAAATTTAACTCAACTAGCCACCATGTATCATCAGTAATTTCTAAGAAAATCTACATGTCCCATAAGCATTCATAATTTTTCATGATTAACTTATGACCCAATAAGTAAAACATCAGTACTACTAATCACAAATCAATTTAGTCAAATCATTTTCAACCATTTTCTAACGCCCAATAGCCAAATTCCTAATCATGTCCAATTCCACCACAAAACCAGCATGCATGAAAATCATATGATTTCTCAACTCATGTCGCAATATGCATAAAAAAAAAAAATTTGAAATATCTAATCTCAAACATACCGACAAATAAACATGTAATGTAAAACGTATATCATGTAAACATGCAGGTGATAGCATTAAAACATTTAAAACATTTAAATCATAAAAGCTTACGGACTTGAGGCTTGAAGACTGAGCGGCAGAAGCTGGCGGTGGCACAACCCTATACAGGACCCTTGCTCTGATACCAACTGTAACGTCTACTCGTTTTAAAATACGGAAATGTTTTTTTTTTAAAAGCTTGCAATTACAAAATTACATTTAAAAATGATCATATTTATTTGCTAATAAAAAATAGCGCAGTTTAAAAATAACTAACGTCCTTCAAAATCAACGTAAACATAAACGTGTATAAATCGAAATATCATCAACATATAAAAATGCGTAACTCTTCTCAAAACACATGAATCAATATGCGGAAAAATAATGGTCCTCAGGTCGTGTCACCTCACATCCCGCCTGCCGACTCAGTCTTCGACACATCCAGCCCCCTGATCAAAATTCTCACCCACATCACACACGCCTAGTGAGTCTAAAGACTCAACTCACCTGTACCAGTAATAACAAGTACATATACATAGCACACAACAGTGAAAAATAGCATAATCAACATACATTTCATGAGCTTAAAAACAAGAACATAAGCGTGTCGTGTAAAATCGTAACGTGTCAAAACATGTCTCATCATGATATCATATCGTATGCGTTACCGTGACCTGTCAAAACATGATAATAGCATGTATCATCGTATCAGCATACACGTGTTAATATCTTAATTTGAATTCCGTTCATTAGCTATGACTTTCGTATCATCATGTCATCATGTCAGTCGATGGATCCATCTACGTGTAACCGCGGTACCCGGCGGCGAGGATCATCAGCGACGGCATTACCCGCCCACTGAGTCCGGGCCTTACATGTCATCTTATCATCGTGTCATCGTGTTAGTCACAACTAAATCACTTTCTTCAAAACGTGTCAACATATTCATCACTTAAATAAAAGCATGCGTATACGTAATTTTTCCTTTAAACCAAGCATGCACTGTATTTATCATAATTGCGTAAAAATCGTAAACATGATGCATGAACATTTAAATATAGTAAATTTGTGCTCAGGGCGCTGCAAGGACCAAAATCTTACCCCGGGTGCGAAATGACCATTTTGTCCCTAGAAACCCAAATATTATCGTTTTAACCCTGGACCTCGAAAATTGACCCGAAGCTTACCAAACTCCTTAAAATGTCCCAAAACATTATTAAAAACATTCCTAGACATAAACTCAAGCCAAGTTCACAACTTAACCGATTCGTTTTAAAACTTGGACCGGGGTCCCGGTTTTAACTCGAATCGAACCGAAACTTAACCAAAACTTTCCCAACTTTTTATCATCTTTTAAAAAACATTATAATGGTCCTAAAACCTTATCCTCAAGTCCTTGAACTTATGGCTGATGGTCCAGCAAGGCATGCAATTCTCGGCCACCCATAACACATTTCCTATCACAACACATGGCCCCCAATACTTAATCATTTGGTCCCTCCTAAACCCCCACCTGTCCAGCCTTTAAGGCACACCTTAGGACCTTAATGAACTCCTAAACCAAGCCTAAACGAAGCATAAAGCTGCTGATAATTCCAGAAAGTACCCCAAAATTCTCGGCCCTACCTTAATTGCACTATATTTCCTCATCTTCCCAAAAACTCACTTTGCTAGCCTACCCCGACTGCACCAGCCCTGAACCAGCCTATCATGGACCTAGACCAAACAATAAGGAACCTATTAGAACCAAGCCACCAGCCCCATGCACGTGGCTATCTTCTAAGAACCGAGAATCAACAAGAAGACTCCTACCGAGACCAACTCGCCTCTACCTGGCCCGATAGATTGTCCAGTCACTCCAGCGTGGTTCAAGCCGTTCCAGCCCCCAACTCAAACCCACCAGGGTCTGGTTCGGGGCTGGAGAAGGCCCTCGCACAGCTAGTGTAGCATGAAACCATGGAACGAAGCTCCTCACCCCTCACACCCGATCGGCCCTCACCCTTCATAATCAAAACCTGAACAAACTGTGCACACCAGCACCTAAACCTCTACAACCATGGACTGTACAGGCCCTTGCAAACATTATATAGCAGCCCCTTGCACCACATATCAGAAAAACGTGAGTCACACTCATAGAAACGAGCCACACATAAAAACTGAATAGTTCTTACGTGGAAATGCTTAGATCGAAATATTTTATGCATGAACAACATAATCAGTAAATAACACGGGTATGATGCAGAAAAATGGTGCAAAACGTGCCTGAAGATTCTTTGTACAAAATTTCTTGAAGGAATGCACACCCAAGAGCTTGAGTTTGAGAGAAAAGAAGAACCGAAATTCTATGTTGATGCACTAACGAGAAGGACAACCGATTGAAGGGGTGAATTGCTGAGTGGAGGTGGAAATGATAGGGTTAGAGTTAATGATACTTAATTATATAGATAACAATGGATATTGGGTCTTCAACCGATTGCTTTCCTTTGAAACCGTGGGCATTATGAAAGGAGGGGAACGTGAGGGGCGTTCATCGGTTGTGGAAGGTTACGGGAGGTTAAGTGTTTATTATATAATAATTAGATAGCTAATCAATTAATTAATGGATCCTAGTATTATAATTAAGGTTTTAAAAAAAATAATTTTAAGCCTAACTAGCATAAAAGTAGGCCCAGTAAATCCAACCGCACTCCCGAACAATATTTCGTGTTGGAAATATTTTGAAATATAAGCCGAAACCTCAAAACGTCCCCCGATTCGATAAAATTCTCGTACCGATAAAAATAAAACTCTGCGGGTAAACATATCCAAAAGAATCCCATTTTTTTAAAAAATCGACTTAAAAACACCTTGCATTATTTTATAAAAATAAATCGTGTGATAAAAATATTTTCCTGAAAATTTTCCGGTCTCCGTTCCTCGTTCGAGCGCGAAATGAAACTTAAAAATCTTTTATGTATAAACCTTTAAAATTTCGTGAAATAAATTCTATCATGCATGAATTATGCATAAAATACATAAAAATAATTATTAAACACATTTTAATAAAATAAACATGCATTTAATGCTTTAAAACAATTTAATAAAATACCAAAGAAATTTAATAATTTGCATGGACGTGGTTCACGTGGACTTTCATATTTTCGGGACTTTACAATTATTATGGACCAAATTAAATTAATTCAAAGTGTTGAATTAATTAAACACTAGTGGACCTAGTAGAGTCCAAATAATTAAATTAATTCAATTGTTGAATTAAGTAAATAACATTGGGCCTTGTAGAACCCAATTGTAAATAATTATTCAACTAGTGGGCTTGAGTTAAATCAAGTAAAGTTTAAATGGCCTCAAATGTGTTTGAGATATTTAAATAAAAGTCCATGGGCTTTGTAATTGTTACAAACCCAAATAGAATGCATGCATGGGAGGTGAAGGGTTGGGAGACAACTTTTTCAATATCCAAGGCATGGCATGCACATGCCTAGTCTAACTTTTTCAACAACCAAGAAAACTCTCATCCCTCCTCTCTACACTAGCCTTGGCCGAAATTTAGAGAAAACATTCTCTCAAAAATTTTCTCTCATCTTGTTCTTCAATAGTTGGAGAAACAATTCTCTTCTCAAAGAAAAAATGCCCTACATTTTCTAGTGCAAGTGTAAGGTGGATCTTTTAAGTTTGGTGGTGGGCTTGATTTTGAAGAAAGGAAGCTTGTAGATTTGTCTTGTCTTGAAAAGCTTAGTTGTATATCAACTAAGTTGGAGCCATCATCAATCTCAAGAGATTGATAGGTAAAATTTTCTAAACACCATATTAATGTCATAGTTGTGTTTTTGTATTTGCTACACACTAGTACTTAGGGTGCTCGAATTTTCCCCTTGTAAAATAATTTTTGAAACTTCCGTTGCGCGTTCGGGCACCTTAATCGATCTCCTTTCACCTATAACTCCCAAACTTGCTCCCATGCATCACAAACCCTTCGGCACTTTGCACCTTGCTCATAAGCCCCTCTTGATTGCTCATAAGCCCAAGCAATGCTTCCTTGAATCTCTTCAGTCGTCTCCTCGTGATTGGTCCCTCGGCAACTCGAAAGGATCCCATGCTTTCCTTGGGGCTTGACCATTCGTGTTCGCATCACGTTCCTCCCAATTCTCATTTTGGCTCTACTTGTCTCCACCCAAATCGTATTCCTCCTCGTCTTCCCCTCTAGAAATTTGGTGATTCTTTTTTAGAATTTTTGTGTGCACAAATCAGCCTTGTGCAAAGGGGAAAAAAAGTTCAAGAATTCCGAAAATTCACCATTATTTTGTTTTGGTATTTTGTTCTATTCGCTATTGTGAGTCATATTCAAGTGTCTCTCACAATAAAAAAACATTGTTAATTTTTTTCAAAATTTCTTGTCTACGCAGTCCAAGTGAGTCGATCACAATTGTTCACGAGTTGAACTTGATTATTTGATATACACAGATACAAAGCTTGAGCACTTCTGAGGGAACTATCAAATTCGAGTGAAATTACTTGACTGCGAGTAAATCTTCTTTGGAGTGACCGGTGATTATTTGTCTTGAGCAAAAAAAAAAAAAGAGATTGAGGAGAAACGAGCGAATTTTCTTTGGAGTGAATATTTGGGTGAGGAATATCTTTTGTTTCTACTAACATTTTCTTGCAGGTACAAGTCCGAAAGTAAAATGGAGAGAGAGGCAGGAGATATTTCAAACCAGGGGTTATCTAAGGTTCAAATGGAGGCGTTGTTTGGACATTTCAGTAGGATGATGAGGGCCGAGTTGGAGCCTTTACATGAAAGGTTTGATAGGCTTGAAGTTAGTACTAGTGGAAATAAATCTAAGCCTAAAGATTTGGGTAGAGGAGAAGACGTGGAGGAATATGATTTGGGTGGAGACGATGAGAGTCAAAATGAGAATTGGGGTAGGAACGGACGAGGTAGAGGGTTTGGTAGAGGAAGAAGAGAAGCCGTACGTGGTAGGCACAATGATGGCAATATGGAAATTGGTAACATGGGTAGTATTAAGATGAAGATTCCATCGTTCCATAGAAAATCTGACCCGGAGGCATATTTAGAGTTGGAAAAGAGGGTAATGACTACTACTCCGAACAAAAAAAGGTTAGGTTGACGGTGGTTGAATTTTTAGACTACGCTCTAATTTGGTGGGATCAACTAGTTACCACTAGGAGAAGGTATAATGACAGACCCGTTGAGACTTGGGATGAGATGAAAAGGGTCATGAGGAAGAGGTTTGTGCCCAATCACTATTATAGGGAGATGTTTAAGAGGCTACAAACTTTGAGGTAAGGAGTAAAAAATGTCGAAGACTACTATAAAGAGATGGAAGTAGTCATGATTAAAGCAAATATTGAAGAGGATAGTGAGGCGACGATGGGGCATTTTCTTTGGGGTTTGAAGAGGGGGATTCAAGATCAAGTGGAGCTTAGGCACTACTTGGATCTAGACGAGATGGTGCAAATGGCCATAAAGGTGGAGCAACAACTCAAGAGGCGAGTAGTTGGCCGCACCTATCAAATTGGGAGTTCATTATCTTCTTGGCGATCAAATGTGGTGAAACGTGAGGAGAATAAGGTGATGACCAAACCCAAGACTGAGACCAAGCAAAAGGCGCCTAAACAAGGAGTGCGAGGTAAATTTGGAACTCCTCTTAATCGTTCTAGGGATATTAAATGTTTTAGGTGTCAAGGGGTTGGTCTTATTGCTAGCCAATGTCCTAATAAGAGGGTAATGATATTGAATGACTATGGTGAATATGAGTCTCAAAGTGAGGGAGATGACGAGGGAGATGATGATGAGATGCCTATGTTAGAGGAGCCTGATGAGGGATATGAGGCAGTTGTAGTTGAAGCACTAGTGACTAGGCATATCAAGAGTGCCTAAGTCAAGGAGGAGGCTACTAACCAAAGGGAGAACTTGTTCCATACTAGGTGTTTTGTAAATCAAAAAGTTTGCAATATAATCATAGATGGGTGGAGTTGTAATAATGTGGCTAGTGTTGAAATGGTGGAGAAATTGGGTTTACCTACATTGAAGCATCTTCAACCATATAGGCATCAATGGTTGAATGATTGTGTGCAAGTGAAGGTAACTAGGCAAGTTTTAGTTGCATTTTCAATTGGGAAATATGTTGATGAGGTGTTGTGTGATGTGGAGCCAATGCATGCTTGTCATGTTTTGCTAGGTAGACCATGGAAATATGATAGGCAAGTGACTCACGATGGGTTCAAGAATATGTATTCATTTGTATTGAATAAGTAACCCATTGTATTTTGCTTCCATTGTCCCCAAAGCAAGTGTTGGAGGATCAATTGAAAAAAAAAAGAGAGAAGAGGCCGAAAAATAGAATGAACTAAAAAATGAGATGGCCTTTGAAAACAAGAATGAGATGGCTGAAAAAAAGAGTTAAAAAAAAGTGAGATAGCCATACAAAAGAAAAAAGAGAGGAAAGAGGCCAAAAAGAAAACATATATGGCCCAAAAGATTGAGTTGAAGCAATTGTTGCACATATGAACCACTTGTGTTGATTCTTTACAAGGAGATTCTCCTTAACCCAAGTGATATAGACGGATTTCTTCCGAGCAATGTTGTTTCACTGTTGTAGGAATTTGATGATATATTCCCGGAGGAGCTACCTCAAGGACTACCACCATTGAGGAGGATTGAGCACCAAATTGACTTTGCGCCCGGAAATGCATTACCAAATCGTCCAACTTACAGAATCAATCCGGAGGAGACTAAAGAACTTCAACGGCAGGTAAGTGAGTTGTTAGATAGGGGTTTTGTGCGTGAGTCCATGTCTCTTTGTGCTGTACCTGTTTTATTAGTTCCTAAGAAAGATGGCTCATGGCGTATGTGTGTGGATTGTATAGCAATCAATAACATAACCATTAAGTATAGGCATCCCATACCTAGACTAGATGATATGTTAGATGAATTGCATGGTGCTTATATTTTCAGCAAGATTGATTTGAAAAATGGTTACCACCAAATTAGAATGAGGGAAGCTGATGAGTGGAAAACGGCTTTTAAAACCTAATACGGGTTATATGAGTTGATGGTAATGCCTTTTGGCCTAACTAACACTCCTAGCACCTTTATGAGGTTAATGAATCATGTTTTGCGTGCATACATAGGAAAGTTGTTGTGGTTTATTTTGATGATATCCTAGTGTATAACAAAAATTTAAAAGAGCATGTTGAACACTTGAAACTTGTACCAATCACACTGCGAGCTGAAAATTTATACGCTAATATTAAGAAATGTGATTTTTGTACAGACAAACTTGTCTTTCTTGATTTTTTGGTAAGTTCACAAGGGATACGATATGAATCCACGTACGTAAGAAAAGCAAACACGACTATTTGGAATCGTGCCCTCAATTCAATAACGTTTAAAGAATTCATTGTTGTTGTCCCGATCTTTTGAAACAAGTATGACGTGATTTTCACCTCTAAACTATGAAAAATTTAGCAACTAATAATCCCAAAATAAACAACCGAAACTAGAATGAACCTTCAAAGAACTCGTCTTTGACAATCCGCGTAAGAAAGATCGACAAACGCCACAAAGTATAAACTTTGATAAGTTTGATTTTTAACAAAGCAAAAGCTTTAATTGTTTGAAAGAAAACTCAAGAACAATATATTCTAATCAATAAAATCTGAATTGTTTGTCCCAAAATTCGTCCAATATGTTTACATAATCAAAGATATGAAATCTAGTTGCCAAAATAATAAAAACACTAAATCAGGAAAAAGATCTGCGCCGCGCGCATATGCGCGAGGTGTTCTGTACAAGTTTGTGCTTTTCTTTGCATGGATGCTTGAATAATGTTCATATGATTCCCATATATCACGAACCTGTCAGCACTCTGTACCTCGCTTGCAAATCCGTCTTCTTTACTCATAAGCCTATTCACTGCTTCTTTGAACCTCTTCAGACGTCCCCTCGTGATTGGTCCCTCCGACAACTCTAAAGAGTCCCATGCTTTCATTGGGGCTTGACCAACCGTGTTCGCATCAGGATACAAGTAGATGAATACAAGGTTATGATGCGAACACGGTTGGTCGAGCCCCAAGGAAAGCATGGGAGCCTTTAGAGTTGCCAGAGGGACCAATCACGAGGGGACGTCTGAAGAGGTTCAAAGAAGCATTGAATGGGCTTATGAGCAATCAAAGAGGGCTTACGTGCAAGGAGAAAAGTGCTGAAGAGTTCGTGATGCATGGGAGTGAGTTCGGGATCCAAAAGAACATTATTCAAGCAGTTCAGAGCCTACACGGACCCCAGCACGGACCTGTACACGGGGTCCGTGTCCATAACAACCGAGATTGAAGAAATTCAGTGCGTACACAGACCTGTACACGGGGTCAATGTACATCACAGTGCCTACACGGACCCAACTCCGGACGTCTACACAGGGTCTGTGTACCAGGCGGTTTGGCGAGAATATTTTTTCTAATTTAGAGTTTTCTTTATTTTGCTAACTAGATTTGGTATCTTTATGATATGTAAACATATTTGGACGAAAATTAGCACACAATTCAGATTATTATTATTGACTTTATCAAACTTTTTCAAAGCTTTGCTTTGTATTCATAAAAAATCTAACTTATCAAGATTCGTTCTTGTGGCGTTTGTCGATTGATTTCATACGGGTTGTCAAGGACAAGTTCTTTGAAGGTTCGTCTGTATCTCAATTTTTTTAATCGTGAATATTTGTTGCTAAGTTTTATAACTTAGAGGTGAATATCACAAACCCATACTTGATTCAAAAGATCGGGACAACAAGAATTCCTTGTTCGTTATTGAATTGAGGGCGCGATTCTTATTTAATGGTGTTTGCTATTCGTTCGTACGTGCATTCATATCAGGTTACTGCTATTTGAGATTGTCCAACGCCTACTACTGTTGGTCAAGTACGATGTTTTTATGGTCTTGCAATGAAATGAATCCTCGTACGAACGAAAGGCAAACACGATTATTCGAACTGCGCCCTCAATTCAATAACGTTAAAAGGATTCGTGTTGTGTCCCGACCTTTTGAATCAAGTGTGTGCGTGATTTTCACCTTTAAACTATGAAAAGTTTAGCAACAAATAATCACAAAGAAAACAACCGAAAACTCGAACGAACCTTCAAAAAACAAACCTATGACAATCCGCACAAGAACGATCAACAAATGCCACAAAGAATAAATGAAACACCCCACTCCCATGACATAACATTTTAAAGGAATAACATGTGTTGAAGCATTGCAATTAAAAGGGAAAACTCAAATAATTAAAATTTTGCTACGACTTATTCATAAATAAGCTTATCTAAATAACCATTCCACATAAATGGTTTCAAAATCCCATTAACTATATATAAAAAGATTGACACAATGAAAATGTTTAGACAACCCCGTACATCAAAACATGAGTTAATCAACTTATAATTACCGTTGTTTTAAAAAACATTCTTGAGCTTCCGTTGCGATTTCGAACACCTAAAATCGATCTCTTTCAAGTGGTATCAGAGCTAAGGGTAATAGTTTTTGTGTAGCATATACATGATATTATGTTGAGATCGATTTCTAACCGCATGAGGTGAGTTTTTGCAACAAAAATCAAGGCCATATATGGGATAATTTCGGGCAGCAAGTTGCTGCCCATTTCGGGCAGCTCGGGCTGCCTGAGGGGCTGCCCATTTCGGCTCGGGCTGCCCGAATCCCCCCATTGAAAAATTAAAAAAAATTTTGGTTGGCCGGAGCTCCGGCGACGCGATGACGACTAGGGTTTTCAAAAGGTGTTTTGAAATATCAAAGTGTCATGGGCCTTGTGTTGTTGGGCCATTGGATGGCTAACATATTTGTGAATTTTAAATGGGCCATAATGTTTTTGGTGAAAAATAAGTTTTTGGGTCCTTAAGTTTAAAATTACAAAAGTTGCAAATATTTTCTCATAAAATAAATAATTGAAGTTGGACTTTAATTATTTATAGTAAATTGTGATTTACAAGAAATTCGGTTATAAATAAATTAATTGGAAAGTAGACAAAGGTGTTTGTATACTTTGTTAATTTAGTTTATAATCGTGGCGGTTAGTGATTGGATCAAGATATATAATATTAGATCAATTAATTATTGTGATAATTAATTGATGGTGTATGATATGTGATATTATGCATGAAGGATGATCAAAAGCCCAAGCCCAATTCGCTAGGTGTATGCTAGGATATTTTGTGTTGAATGATTGTAATAATTATCAAATTTAAAGTGGGCTTGGTTTATGGCCCGTTCCCACCCCATGAGATGTATCCCTATTTGCCATGGATATTTATTTGTAAATATTAGTATAGTGGATGATCAACATTGGAAGATGGTGGCCATGATGATTATGAAGATCGAAGACATGTAAATATTGGAAGCTAATGTAATAGTTGCATTTGCATCCCATGCATTTCCCTAGGAATGGACCTAGGCCCGTGTTTAGCTCACACGGGCCATTAGTCTTGGGGCGATTGATCATCCTTGTTTGTTTACTATTTATAATATATGCATGATATGTTATAAATAATGAGTATGTGCGTTATTATTATGATAATAACAAAGATGCATGAATCCGGCAAACAAACGATCAAACATGGCGAGCTTTTAAATAAAATTAATGATGAGACCTTTCAAAATTAAAAACCCTCATTTTGAATAAGATTCACGATTAATATCAAGCCCGAAAACGGGAATTATAAATTTGTTTATAATTTCCATGTCTTCCATCGACAATGGGTGCATGATGAATGCTACCCGTACTCGGGGCTCGGCTAACATTATTGGGGGGGGCCCTGGGTGCCGGAAAGCTATGACATCCATTGACATGGTGATGTGAACTACGTGGAACTCCCATGATTTCGGCTCATATTATTGAGGGAACTCATGGCGACCGTCCATTAAGGTTCAACATCGATGGGTAAGGCTTGACACGTAAAGATGAACGACGTCATATTATTGGGTCCTAAGCAAACGTGAGACAAAAGTTTACGTTAAGGGTTGCATTGTGATGCAATCGGAAACTACCTTTTAGGGATTATGATTGGCTGATATTATTCGGGATCATAATTCGTTAATTAGACCTTACGTACCTACTGAGGAAAGGTGTTTCCCGTTTTCACTAGAGGGTAATGAAAATGTCAAAACAGTGGGAGCGAAAATTTATAAAGTAAAAGTCCATACTTTGTATCTTACTAAATATTTTAAAATAATCATTAACATTTATCTGTTTAACTTTTCAGTACAAAATTTGACAATGTCTTCAATTCGCAATCCGCTTTCTGCCATACTCGAAAAACACATATTAACCGGACCTAATTATCTCACTTGGCTAAGAAACCTAAAGATCGTCTTGAACTCGGAAAAGATTGCATATACACTGATTGAGTCGCCCCTGTTGAGGCTCCGACTGGCTGCACTCCTGAGGAATTGCAGACCTACAAGGAATGGTGTGACCATTACTTGAAGGCTAGGTGTTATATGCAGGCTTCTATGAATGATGAGCTGCAGAGGCGTTTTGATGATGCAAAGAATGCTGCTGACATTCATTTGCATCTCAAGGAGCTCTTTGGAGAGCAGACACGTCCTCTTAGGCATGCTACCATCAAGGAGCTGATCACTTTACGCATGCGAGATGGGGCCTCGGTCCATGAGCATGGCCTGAAGGTGATTGGGCTCGTGGATAAGCTTGTGGGCATGGATCTTGCATTGCCATCGGAGCTGACCACCGACGTGTTGCTGTTATCGCTGCCTAGCTCGTTTGATCCTTTTGTGGTGAACTTCAACATGAACAAGATGGAGCCGACCCTTGAGGAGTTGGTGAACATGCTTGTGACCTTTGAGTCCACCATCAAGAAAGAGAAGCCGGTTCTTTTTGTGGGCTCTTCATCTAGTACGAAGACCGGTCCACCTGGGAAGGGAAAGAAGCGTTCTTTCCAACGTCCCAAGAAGAGCGTGCCCTTGAAGAGGCAGACTCCGGGTCCCGTAGTGGCAGCCACACCAGTGAAGGCTGACAAGACTGTTGACATCTGTCATCACTGCAAGAAGCCTGGACATTGGAGGCGTAACTGCAGGGAATATCTTGCCCAGAAGAATTTTGGAAACGGTATGTTCTATATTGAAGTAAACATTTCAATTAACTCTACTTTTTGGGTATTGGATACCGGATGTGGCTCACATCTCTGTAATGATTTGCAGGCGATGGGAAGAAGTAGGAGGCTCAGGGAAGGTAAAACCTTCTTGAGGATGGGCAATGGAGCAAGGGTTGCTGCCAAGGCCGTAGGAGATGTTTGCTTATATTTGAACAATGATTTTAATTTATTTTTGAGAGATGTTTTGTTTGTACCAGATTTGGTGAAAAACATTATTTCCATTTCTATGTTAGATAAAGATGGATTTTCTTGTTTATTTAGCAAAGGTGTTTGCAATATTTACAAGAATGAATGTTTAATTGGTACTGGAGAACTTGAAAACGATCTCTACACCTTAAAATTGAAAGATATTTCACTAAAAAATGTCCAAGCAATAACAACAACAAACAAGCGCAAACAAGATACTCTAAATTCGGCACAATTGTGGCATGCTCGATTAGGACATATTTCTCTAAGAAGGATGAACAAGTTAGTGGGAGTGGGCATGTTTGATATGTCTGATATTAATGCTCTCACGACTTGTGAATCCTGTCTAAAAGGAAAGATGACCAAAATTTCCTTTAAGGGCCATGTGGAGCGAGCCAAAGGGTTATTGGATTTGATCCATACCGATGTGTGCGGTCCGCTTAGCATCACCACTAAGCATGGACATGCCTACTTCATCACCTTTACCGATGAATTTTCGAGGTATGGGTATGTGTATTTGATGAAACACAAGTCTGAAGCCTTTGAAAGGTTCAAACAATTCAGAAGTGAAGTAGAGAAATAGTTGGGACGAAGCATCAAGACACTTCGATCGGATCGAGGTGGTGAGTACTTGAGTGCCGAGTTCCAAGAGTATCTTAGGGAGAATGAGATTCTCTCGCAGTGGACTCCGCCCGCTACACCGCAGTTGAATGGTGTTTCGGAGCGTCGTAACCGGACTTTGATGGACATGGTTCGGTCTATGATGGGGTTCACGGAGTTGCTGCCATCCTTTTGGGGATATGAGCTTGAGACAGCGGCACTGTTGTTGAACAATGTCCATTCAAAGGCAGTTGACAAGACACCATATGAGATATGGATGAGTAATGTGGGGACTCGGACGCTAATTCATTTTCTTAATCGTTATTAAATTAATTTTCTCAATCATTATTAATATCGAAGACACAATTAAGTGATGTGGATCATAAATTTTTTTTTTTTTTTTGCAATGCGTAAACGTAATGTACATATAAATCTAAAAGTACAAGTCATGTACTAAATACATTTACTAGGTTCAACGACATATCAGTGCTGAATCCTAATCTACTTCTGAGCCCGGATCTCCACGTTAACTAGTCCTGACTCGTTCTCTTCTTGATCCCGATCATGTCCCACCTGTTATCATGCACACATACAAACAAGACAACAGCCGAATAACTCCGGTGAGAATTACATTCCCAGTATAAACCATGTATACATGCAATCATACAGACAATACAAAAGCATATAACAGGCATTCATAACATGTATCAAAATCAGAAACATGAATCCAATATTCATCGCATGTATCAAAATCCGAAACATTAATCAATATCAATAATAAATCATATTCTACAGATGTACCATAATCAGGCACATAATTCATTATCAAGCAATGAATCACTCTCCGTGATTCTCAGACTCAGACTCGACTCAGTCCTAATCTAGGGATCTCGATCTGAATAAGAACATACACCCGCCTACATCCCCGATCGAGGTGGTGGTACGTTCTTATTCACGGACTTTGGCCTTTTCCATATCGAACATCAGTAATAGAAGCAACTCCAATTCTATCCACTTCGATATGACCAAACGTCCGATGTCCTGACCTATCCGTCAAAGACTATGGCACTTCCACCATACACTATCTGGTGACAGAGTGCAATGGGCCAATGACGATTCCTCACTATCCGGCCCTTCTGTCACAAGACCAATCATTTAATACCTGCTATCTATAAATCAATAGAACAAGCATATCAATTCATTCATTAATTGCAAATATCAATGCAATAAAATAAATTATGTGATTTATTGAAACTCGAGTCAAACCTCACTCGTGTTGTGCAATCCCAACTCAACATTAATTTATACATATCTCTTCTCGGTCTGACGAAGACGAAGTCTCGAATTCAACTCTGTCCATACCCAATCTGGTAATGACAATCGAATAGGTACAATATCAATATACAACTCAATTCAATATCTGGTCTGATCAATACTTAAATCAAAACACAATCTGATCAATATCAACGATACAATGATACAATCTCAATCAATCGTGAATCTGATCAATATCAATCTACTGATGTTTCGACGGCATAACAATACAATGTCGATAACCCCGTCACTATCAACATCACTGATATAATAACAGAACTCCTAATCAATATCGGTACAACTCATAATCAATAACAATACAACCCTGATATCGAATCTTTATCAAATCAATTCCGAAAATCATAACAATTACATAAACAATTTGTTCTTCGATCTGACTTCAAATATACGATGTCTACTATATCAGAAACACCATATATGTTTCATATTTGATTCTGACAATATCATAGGTTCAAATCATGTCTAAATGTAACAAAACATACGTCCAGTTGAAGCTCTCATCAATAGAAACTCAGTACTGAAGTCGGATTGAAAATCGGACGAGCGGATCTTTCACAAACTTCAAATTTCCTCACTTTCCTCAACTTTTTCTCGTTTCTTGTTTTTGAAACGTGGCACACTTTCACCAAACTTAGGTGGCGCTCGAGCAGTTATGAGTCACCGCTCAGGGGCGGACGACTCTGCCCGAAAATCAAGTTGTTCAACACTGGCGCTTGGGCGGCCATAATTTACCGCTCGGGCGCGGAACCTTCTGCCTGAGTGTTCAACTTGTTCTACTCTGGCACTCGGGCGGTAACTTTCAGCCGCTCGGGCGCCAGATGTTCTGTCTGAATTCTTCTTTTGTGATGCATTGGCGCTCGGGCGGTCATCCTATACCGCTCGGGCGCCAGATGTTCTGTCCAACATCTTGGCTTGTATTGCACCGACGTCCGACTTCTCCACTAGAGCACCTACAGGCTCAATATTGCTAATTAATCCACTTCTGATTACAGTAATTAAATCTCGGGCATTACAGGTAAGCCACCCAAATATTCTTATCTTAGAATATGGGGGTGCCCTGCTTATGTGAAGCAGGTAGTGGGAGATAAATTGGATAGTCGATCCATTTTATGTTACTTTGTGGGATATCCAAGGAATTCAGTTGGATATTATTTCTATCATCCCCAAGAAACAAAGGTGTTTGTTTCTAGGAATGCAACCTTTTTGGAAAAAGAATTTTTATTGAATAGAAGAAGAGAGATGATAGAACTCGAAGAGGTTCGAGAGACACCCACAATTATAGAATCCACACCTGAAGTGCCAAGAAAGGAAATACAAGCTCCTAGAAGATCCGAGAGAGGCTCGAGACCACCTATGAGGTATGGTCTACTTCTTGAAGAGGGCCATGATGAGCCTAACCATGGATGTGATCCAAGGACCTTCAAAGAAGCGTTATCTGATGCCGATTCATCCAAGTGGCTTGAAGCGATGGAATCTGTAATATCCCAGCTTGGTGATCGGTACGGTTTAAGATTTCGTATGTTTATTGACTCCTTGGTTAAGTTTAAGTATAGTTTTGATGTTAAGAGTTAAGATTTATGATTTATAGTATTGTGGTTATAGATGATGTGTGGTGATACTGTAGTGTTGTTGCGATTAAATTCATGATAATTTGTATGTTGAGCCAATTGGTATGAGGCCAATTGGAGTGGTTAGATAAGACATAGAGGTGTAACTTTCATGTTTTGAGTTTTGTTCAAACCATTGTGGAAGGTAAGCCAAAAGTGCCCCGAAGTGTGTCGCGTGTTTCGACGTTCCTCCAGTGACACATGTTGAGAGATTTAGCATAACGTTTTACTCAGACCTTCAAATGATCTGATATTTGGAGGGGTTTAAGAAAAGACATAGAGCTACAACTTTGTAGTTTATCATTTTTAAATATTATGAAGGGAAGAGGCGTTTCAGAGGAGATATTCGGAGAAGCTGTGCGCAGAGTAACCAGAATGCACCCGCACTCCAAAAGTTAGTGCACCCGCGGTGACCAGAGTGCACTCGCGCTCCAAAATGTAGCGCACCCGCGGTCTACTGTTTCAGATTTTTGGATGAGATGCCGAAGGCATAGCGTACCCGCGGGGCAAGGGCCAGCGCACTCGCGGTCTATGAACAGTAAAAACGTGTTTTCGAGATTTAAGTGATATAATAGAAGAGTTGGTTCACTTTTCCCTCATTTCTCTCCTCACTTCTCGATTCTTCACTCCAAGGAAGAGCTAGGTTTCTTATTTCCTTCAATTGTTCCTTTGATTCAAGCTTCTTGTTGGAATTTTGAAGTGAGATCAAGTTCATTTTGGGTTCAAGGAGCTAAGGTAAGCTTATGGTTTAGTTATTGTTGGATTTTGATGTTGGGGGAAATTATGGAGATTGTGATTGTGTTGGTTTTATGAAGTTTATGGTATGGGTTTATGATTATTGAGATGTTGATGGTGAAGTTTATGGTTTATTGTTGTAGGTTGTGTACCAAGAGAGTAGATTCAAGGTTCCAAGTGTTGTAAGTGGAATTTCATTTCTTGTGCTCACATGATAATATATGTATTGTGTTTCAATGGTTTTAAAGTGTTATTCCCTTCCATTTGATTCATGCTATGTATTAATACACCTTGTTGTATATTAGAGGCATTTTATGTCTCAACCATGTCAAAGGGAATACAAGAGAAAAGATAGTCTTCAAAGTGTTTGTTTTAATGCCAAAGAGAGAATTCAAATGTTTTATTGGATTGATAGATACATAGCCAGAGATTGCATGCAATAAGTTNATATGTATTCATTGCTATGTAAGAGTTCCACTTGCTGAGTTTTATACTCATTTCAGTTATTCATGTGATGCAGATAAGTGCGACGAGCCAGGACGTTGATTGGAGCCGAGGTCATATGTATGAAAGATGGAAGGAAGAAAGATATTTTGATATACATGATCAAAATGACATTTTGTATTTTGTTGTATCATTTTATTGATCATGTGTTTATACTTTTGGTTATATATTGAAAATGTATTTTGAATCCTTCCTTCCTCCCTTCAAAGAAAACTTTAATTTCTGCTGCTGTTTTATTAAAACCGGCCAGAGGTGTTACATTTAGTGGTATCAGAGCACCGTTCTTCGGACCAATGCATATGACTTCGTCTACTTTCAACAGTCCGGGTATGTCTTCTTCTACATCTAATTATTGTCATTGGTTGATATGTATTATGTGAGCACATTGTAGGAGTATGCCTCCTAAGAGAAAGGCTTCAGAGGGTGAGGATAGTTCTTCCTCTAGAGTTGTCGATGAGTTCGGCAAGCTACTGAAAGAGCAAGCTAAGGTCCATAGTGAGCAGATCCAACAGTTGCTCCGTTTGCAAGGAACAGGCCAAGGTAGAGGTCAAGGGAGAGGCCAAGTGGCTCAGGCAGTTGGGACCGATGGGATCTTTACTGCTTTCAAGAGAATGGATCCGCCGGAATTTGCAGGAAGCACTGATCCATTGGTGGCTGTAGAGTGGGTCAAAGCTCTTGAGGCGATTTTCGATCATCTCAACTATGAAGATAAGGACAGAATCAGTTGTGCAGTGTTCATGTTAGTCAAAGCTGCACGCATTTGGTGGAATGCTACCAAGGTAAGTGTTGATGTTCCAGCATTGAAGTGGCAAGAGTTCACTGATCTTTTCTATGACAAGTATTTCCCAGATGCACTTCGAGCTCGGAAGGTGACTGAGTTTTTAGAGCTTCGTCAAGGAGGTATGAATGTTGATGAGTATATTCTGAAGTTTGAAGAGGGCTGTCTGTTTGCTCCGTATATTGCCTCCAATGACAAAGACAAGGGTGCTCATTTCATTAGAGGCCTTCGAGCAGAAATCAGAAGGGACATCAATATGTCGAAGGCGGTGACATTCAAAGAGATTGTGTCTAAGGCTTTGTTGGCCGAGCAAGATGAGAAAGACATTGCCAGAGAGAGACAGGCGAGGCAGCAGTTTGTTGCTCAAAGAGGTCAAGGTTCGAGCCAAAGAGGAAAGGACCATTTTAAAGGGAAAGGCAAGTTGGAGCCGAGTCCTAAACCACCGACAGTTCCATCTGATCCTGAGAAGCCATTGTGTCCCAAGTGCAGTAGACATCATCGGGGAGAGTGCAGATTTGGTACTCATACTTGTTACCGTTGTGGCACTGCAGGCCATATAGCCAAGGATTGTCCAAGAGGCTCGAGTAAAGAGAAGGTGCAGGGTCGCATCTTTACCATGACAAAGGAAGGTATAAACCATGATTCTTCTGTGATCTCTAGCACTATTTTAATTTCAGGCAGAGTAGCTACGACATTGATTGATACAGGTGCTACTCATTCTTTTATGTCTGAACTATTTTTGAGATCTTTGGGTATAGTTCCTTCTGTTATTCCCCTCCAGTTTAATGTTGTTTTGCCTTCGGGGGATGTGTTGTGCCCAACATCTATTGTGTATGCGTGCTCTGTTCAAATTGATGGGCGAGTTGTTTATGCCGACTTGATTGTTATTCCGATGGTTGCGTTTGATATTATACTTGGCATGGATTGGCTATCAACCTATCGTGCAGTGATTGATTGCATTGCTAAGACGGTGAAATTTGCAGATGATGGCAATAGGGAAGGTTTGTTCGCCAGTGCAGGTACTTCGCTGATCCTTCCTTTTATTTCGTGTCTTGAGGCTAAGAAGTTGTTGTTTAGAGGTTGTGATGGGTTTTTGGCTTCGATTGTGGATATGGATAGAATTGTGAAGTTGAATATTGATGATATTGATGTTGTGAGAGAGTTCTCTGATGTATTTGAGGATGATGTGCCGGGTTTACCGCCGGACAGAGATGTAGAGTTTGTGATTGATCTAGTTCCAGGTACGGTTCCTATTTCTAAGGCTCCGTACAGAATGGCCCCTTCAGAGATGAAAGAGTTGAAGACGCAATTGCAGGATTTATTGGATAAAGGTTTTATTCGGCCGAGTTCTTCGCCTTGGGGAGCTCCGGTTCTTTTCGTCAAGAAGAAAGATGGGTCGTTGCGGCTGTGTATTGATTATAGAGAGATCAACAAAGTGACGATTAAGAATAAGTATCCGTTGCCACGGATAGATGACCTTTTTGACCAACTGCAAGGGGCTACAGTGTTCTCGAAGATTGATTTGCGATCTGGCTATTATCAGTTGAAGGTTAGGGATTCTGATATCCCTAAGACGGCGTTGCGGACCAGGTACGGTCACTATGAATTTCTTGTGATGTCTTTTGGTCTGACCAATGCTCCTTCAGTATTCATGGATCTTATGAACCGTGTGTTCAAGCCGTATTTGGATAGTTTTGTCATTGTTTTTATCGATGACATTTTGATTTACTCCAAGACCAGAGATCATCATTCAGAGCACCTCAGAGTTGTTCTTCAGTTGCTGAGAGAGAAGAGGTTGTATGCTAAGTTGAAGAAATGTGAGTTCTGGTTGGAGCAGATTTCTTTTTTAGGCCATGTTGTCTCGAAGGATGGGTTAGCTGTTGATCCAGCGAAAATAGAGGCGATACAGAAGTGGCCTATTCCTACCACTGTACAAGAGGTACGCAGTTTTCTTGGTTTGACGGGTTATTATCGTCGTTTTATTTCAGACTTTTCCAAGATGGCCCTGCCGTTAACTAATTTGACAAGGAAGACGGTGAAGTTTGAGTGGTCCAATGAATGCCAAAGAGGATTCCAGGAGTTAAAAGATAAGTTGACGACAGCTCCTATACTTGCATTGCCCAGTGGTTCAGAGGACTTTGTTGTTTATACCGATGCATCGAAGAAGGGCCTTGGTGCAGTGCTGATGCAACGAGGTAAAGTAATAGCCTATGCTTCTCGCCAGTTGAAAGATTAGGAGAAGAATTATCCTACTCATGATTTGGAGCTGGCAGCTGTGGTTTTCGCCCTGAAAATCTGGAGACATTATTTGTATGGCGAAAAGTGTGAAATTTTCACAAACCACAAGAGTTTAGAGTATTTGTTTTCACAGAAAGAACTTAATATGCGACAGAGACGGTGGTTAGAGCTTGTCAAAGATTATGATGTGACGATTAGTTACCACCTAGGGAAGGCGAATGTTGTAGCGGATGCATTGAGCCGTAAGTCGAGTTTTTCTTTAAGTTCTATGATTCAGCAGCCGTTGCTGTTAGA
Source organism: Primulina huaijiensis (assembly GCF_012295235.1). Classification (NCBI taxonomy): domain Eukaryota; kingdom Viridiplantae; phylum Streptophyta; class Magnoliopsida; order Lamiales; family Gesneriaceae; genus Primulina; species Primulina huaijiensis. Next base: position 13,376,569 of record NC_133312.1, read on the forward strand.
TTTGCAGCGAGAGGAGATGGCTTTGGTGGTTCCTGGAACCATTGCTCGTTTTTCAGCGTTGGTTATTCGGGCTACGTTGACGGACAGGATCCGTAGAGAGCAGGCTATTGATGTTCAGTTGTTAGAATTGAGAGCTAGAGCAGAGGAGAGAGGTAATTCAGATTTCTCGACGAATGGAGATGGTTTGGTGACGTTTAGAGGCCGTATTTGCATTCCTGCTGGTGATGATATTCGGCGAGACGTCTTGATAGAGGCACATACCGCGCCATACTCGATACATCCAGGCAGCACTAAGATGTATCAGGATCTTCGTAGACTCTATTGGTGGCCAGGTATGAAGAAAGATATTGCCTTGTTTATTTCTCAGTGCCTAACTTGTCAGCAGGTGAAGATCGAACACGAGAGACCTGCTGGGACATTGCTATCATTGCCGATTCTCCAATGGAAATGGGAGCACATTACGATGGATTTCGTGACTGATCTTCCCAGAACTCAGAAAGGTTTTAACTATATTTGGGTTATTGTTGATCGGTTGACCAAGTCAGCGCATTTTCTTCCAGTCAAGACAACGTATTCCATGAACCAATATGCCGAAGAGTATGTAGCAGAGATTGTTAGACTTCATGGTGTTCCTGTGTCGATTGTGTCTGATCGTGACCCTAGATTTACTTCAGAGTTTTGGAAGAGTTTACACAGAGCTATGGGTACACGGTTAGCATTTAGTACAGCATATCACCCCCAGAGCGATGGTCAATCAGAGAGAGTTATTCAAATTTTAGAGGATATGCTCAGAGCTTGTACTATAGATTATCCTTGTAGCTGGGATTCCAAATTGCCTCTTGTTGAGTTCACGTATAATAATAGCTATCAAGCGACAATTGGCATGGCACCGTATGAAGCACTTTATGGTAGGAAGTGTAGATCTCCCTTGTATTGGGATGAGATTGGTGAGAGAAAGATGTTGGGTCCAGAGTTGGTCCAACAGACTGCTGATGTTGTTGCTGTTATTCGAGAGAGAATGAAGACAGCGCAGTCGAGACAGAAGAGTTATGCCGATGTGCGTCGTAGGCCATTGCAGTTTGAGGTTGGCGATCATGTGTTCTTGAAGATAGCACCTCTTAAGGGTGTGATGCGGTTTGGCAAGAAGGGAAAGTTGAGTCCGAGATTTATTGGCCCATTTGAGATCTTGGATAGAGTTGGTGATCGAGCCTACAGGTTAGCCCTACCGCCAGATCTTGACAGAGTTCATAATGTTTTTCACGTCTCTATGCTCAGGAAATATATTGCGAATTCTTCCCATGTTCTTCGCCACGAGCCATTGGATTTGACGCCGAATTTGACTTATCAAGAGATTCCGGTCCAGATTTTGGATCGCAAAGTTAAAGTATTGAGAAACAAAGAGATCGGCATTGTTAAAGTCCTTTGGAGGAATCATTTGATTGAAGAAGCCACGTGGGAACCAGAGGATGAGATGAAAGAGAAGTATCCCGAGTTGTTTGCGCAGTGACGTCAATTTCGGGGACGAAATTCCTCTAAGGAGGGGAGATTGTAATATCCAAGCCTGGTGATTGGTACAGTTTAAGATTTCGTATGTTTATTGACTCCTTGGTTAAATTTAAGTATAGTTTTGATGTTAAGAGTTAAGATTTATGATTTATAGTATTGTGGTTATAGATGATGTGTGGTGATACTGTAGTGTTGTTGCGATTAAATTCATGATAATTTGTATGTTGAGCCAATTGGTATGAGGCCAATTGGAGTGGTTAGATAAGACATAGAGGTGTAACTTTCATGTTTTGAGTTTTGTTCAAACCATGGTGGACGGTAAGCCAAAAGTGCCCCGAAGTGTGTCGTGTGTTTCGACGTTCCTCCAGTGACACATGTTGGGAGATTGAGCATAACATTTTACTCAGAACTCCAAATGATCTGATATTTGTAGTGGTTCAAGAAAAGACATAGAGCTACAACTTTGTAGTTTACCATTTTTCCAAATTATGAAGCGAAGTGGCGTTTCAGAGGCAATCTTTGGAGAAGCTGTGCGCAGAGTAACCAGAGTGCACCCGCACTCCAAAAGTTAGTGCACCCGCGGTGACCAGAGTGCACCCGCGCTCCAAAATGTAGCGCACCCGCGGTCTACGGTTTCAGATTTTTGGATGAGATGCCGAAGGCATAGCGCACCCGCGGTGCAAGGGCCAGCGCACCCCGGTCTATGAACAGTAAAAACGTGTTTTCGAGATTTAAGTGATATAATAGAAGAGTTGGTTCACTTTTCCCTCATTTCCCTCCTCACTTCTCGATTCTTCACTCCAAGGAAGATCTAGGGTTCTTATTTCCTTCAATTGTTCCTTTGATTCAAGCTTCTTGTTGGAATTTTGAAGTGAGATCAAGTTCATTTTGGGTTCAAGGAGCTAAGGTAAGCTTATGATTTAGTTATTGTTGGATTTTGATGTTGGGGGAAATTATGGAGATTGTGATTGTGTTGGTTTTATGCAGTTTATGGTATGGGTTTATGATTATTGAGATGTTGATGGTGAATTTTATGGTTTATTGTTGTAGGTTGTATACCAAGAGAGTAGATTCAAGGTTCCAAGTGTTGTTAGTGGAATTTCATTTTTTGTGCTCACATGATAATATATGTATTGTGTTTCGATGGTTTTAAAGTGTTATTCCCTTCCATTTGATTCATGCTATGTATTAATACAACTTGTTGTATATTAGAGGCATTTTATGTCTCAACCATGTCAAAGGGAATACAAGAGAAAAGATAGTCTTCAAAGTGTTTGTTTTAATGCCAAAGAGAGAATTCAAATGTTTTATTGGATTGATAGATACATAGTCAGAGATTGCATGCAATAAGTTGATCAACGACCATAGGCTTATATCCCTCAAAGTTATCGATTCATATCGATGGGATAGAGGCACAGAGACAGAGATACTATATAGATATCAATCCAACAGAGAAAAGAGAAATACCATCGTTATTGTTATATTATGCTATGTTGTTCGTGTTTCATAGTTGATGGTATTTTAATGTTTTCAAAGCCACGTTTTACAAAGTATGGTATATGTATTCATTGCTATGTAAGAGTTCCACTTGCTGAGTTTTATACGCATTTCAGTTATTCATGTGATGCAGATAAGAGCGACGAGCCAGGACGTTGATTGGAGCCGAGGTCATATGTATGAAAGATGGAAGGAAGAAAGATATTTTGATATACATGATCAAAATGACATTTTGTATTTTGTTGTATCATTTTATTGATCATGTGTTTATACTTTTGGTTATATATTGAAAATGTATTTTGAATCCTTCTTTCCTCCCTTCAAAGAAAACTTTAATTTCCGCTGCTGTTTTATTAATACCGGCCAGAGGTGTTACAGAATCTGAGATGAATTCCATGCATTCGAACCAAGTGTGGAATCTCGTGGATCCACCTGAGGGAATTGTTCCCATAGGGTGTAAATGGATTTACAAGAGGAAACTTGGGGCGGATGGGAAGGTATTGACCTTAAAGGCGAGATTGGTGGCAAAAATATATACTCAAAGACAAGGAGTTGACTTTGAGGAAACATTTTCTCCAGTTGCAATGTTCAAGTCCAGAAGGATTTTGCTAGCCATAGCTGCATGGTATGACTATGAGATATGACAGATGGATGTTAAGACAGCCTTTCTTAATGGGGATATTACGGAAGAGATTTACATGTCTCAACCCGAAGGGTTTACATCTATCGGAAGTGAGCATATGGTATGCAAACTTCAAAGATCTATTTATGGTCTAAAGCAGGCATCTAGGAGTTGGAACCTCAGATTCGATAGTACAATCAAAGAGTTTGGTTTTGCTAAGAATCCTGAGGAACCCTGTGTATAAGATGGTCAGTGGGAGTGCTGTGACATTCCTTGTGCTTTATGTTAATGAAATTCTACTCATTGGGAATGATGTAGGGATGTTGCAATCAACTAAGATATGGTTAGCAAGTAAGTTCTCGATGCAGGACTTGGGTGAAGCATCTTTTGTATTGGGAATACAGATCTATAGAGATAGATCAAAAAGATTGCTTGGTCTCACCCAGTCCACATACATTGATACCATCGTGAAGCGGTTCTCGATGGATGAGTCCAAGAGAGGACATCTACCAATGTGTCATGGCGTGTCCCTATCCAAGTCTATGTCTCCCAAGACTGATGCAGAGATAGCGGCGATGACAAGCATTCCTTATGCATCTGCGATTGGTAGCATCATGTATGGGATGATATCTACACGTCCTGACGTGGCTTTTGCACTAAGTGTAGTGAGTAGATATCAATCCAACCCTGGTCTTCCACACTGGAAAGCTGTGAAAGACATCCTCAAGTATTTGAGAAGGACCAATAAGTTGTTCTTGGTCTATGGGGGTGGAGAACTGAAATTGGAAGGCTATACCGACTCTAGCTTCCAAAGCGATATCGATGACTCGAAGTCAACCTCTGGATTCATATTCATGCTCAATGGTGGTGCTGTCTCTTGGAAGAGTTCCAAGCAAGACAGTACTGCGGATTCCACCACTGAGGCCGAATATATTGCTGCATCAGCTGCAGCAAAGGAGGCTGTTTGGATTAGGAATTTCGTCCAAGAGTTGGGCGTCATTCCTAATGGAGTTGCTCCTATCCCGGTGATGTGTGACAACACGGGAGCCATAGCTCAGGCGAAGGAGCCAAGGTCTCATCAGAAGTCCAAACATGTATTGAGAAAGTACCACATCCTCCGAGAGATTGTGGAAAGAGGAGAAGTGTCGATCGACAAAGTCGGCTCCGCAGATAATGTTGCTGATCCACTAACTAAGCCTTTACCGGGACCATTATTCGAGAAGCATCGCGAATCAATGGGTTTGAAGTATATGGGTAGTTGGCTCTAGTGCAAGTGGGAGATTGTTAGAGTAGGTGCACGTCGAGCCAAGTGTTGGCCGAGTGTTCACAATGAAACTCTATGTATAAACAGTCTTTATTTTAATAATATTTGAAATTATTGTTTTGGCACATCTTTATCTGTATACCCATGCTAGTTGCATAGATAAAGCCCTTGAATATACAAATAGTAGAAAGAATATGGGATGCTCATATGATGAGTATCATGAAACTCATATTTGGAATACTGTATATTCTAAACGGTTCCTAGTCGATTCAGCCGCCGCTAAGAAGGATATAGGCCGCTCGAGCTTGAGACTAGTATCTGCGATGTGAGTACCATGTTTCATTGGTAGGGGACATTGTGATGTCCGAGCATGCAGATAGGTGCTCCTGGTAGAGTGCACTGAACAACCCTCCATTAAAGGACTTTCCAAGTGGTTCTCACTTATCGAGTGGAAAAGTCCTAGTTTATGGTTGTACACCATTAGTCCTTATGACCCGGGACAAGATTGAGACTCTATGTGCTAGAATTACACTTTGACTTGTTTACCGACTCTCAAGGGGTCATCATGTGGCAAGGTTGGGTGTTCTGTCGAAACATATAGGAGTCGATGCATTGTAGTCGAGGATTCACCGCTTACCTTCGGGTATGGATATCCTATGTGTTCTCATGTATGTGTAGTTTGAAATCTCTGATCAGAGTATGGTGGTAATTAGGAAAGGGGTTTCTTAGATTACACCATCGATGCAACTACGACATGACACATAGTATCGATTCATTGACAACTCTCGATAAACCAATGGTTGTCGAATTGGTCGGGATATATGAGTTGAAGGGACCGTACTGTACGCTAACCATAATTGAATATTTCTTGCAGGCACTATCATTTGATACCTAGGGAATCATGTAAGCGATGCTGCTAGGCATTTAACATGATTGGTTGGGTACTATCAGACTTGAGTTCTGACATTCTTGTTATCTAGGAGTTGATAAGTAAAAATGGAGCAATTGGGGTATGCTCATATAAGGACATTTTTAGTCCGAATCACATGGATATGTGAACCCACGGCTAGTTGTACCAATGAACCATTGAGGGCCACACAAGTGCTAGCTTTCTAGATCCCGTTGAGAAGTTAAAATAGTTCAATGTGTTGAACGGCTTATAAATGAGTTTATAAGCGTAAAGAAAAATAGAAGTAAGACTTCTATGTGAGAAATGTAATTTTTAATTTCTGAATGTGTTCCTAAATTAAAAGTAGGCCAAGTGAATAATGTATTTGAAAATTGTGATTTTCATAAACATTATTATGGACTAAATTAAATTAATTCAAGTGTTGAATTAATTAAACATGTAATGCCCATGGGCTGTTCCCGATCCAACTGGCGGGAGTCGGTTATCCCATGGACCATTACTCAATGACTCCTCCAGCCCAGGCACTGGAGTTTGTACCTCCCCAGACTCGAACCTAAGATCTCCTGGACATATAGATACTTAGCACAAGTCTGGTACCAATTTATTATAAAACATATAATATTTAAACATTTAATAAAACAAAAACTATATATTTATATTATAAAAAATTTAATTAATGTACAATTTTTATGTTTATCACACCTCCCAACCAGCTTATTGCTAGTCCCTAGCAATTTAAGCGTTAATAGCAATACAAAACATATTGATTAATTTAAATAGAAATGTAATCAAAACTATCTAAGTGTTTAAATTAAATTTGAAAACTGTCAAAGTTATATCAAGATCATCATAATTATAATTTATGAAATAATTTGAGATGATCAATTCAAAGCTTATTTCAGGTAGTTAAATGTACACGGCCTTCAGAAATTCCTAGTAAGAGTGTGGGGACCCGGACGCTAATCATGTTCTTAATCGTCATTGGGACTAATTAATCAATTATAATAAATAGGGTCTAAATTTTTTTTTAAATATAATATCAAATGCGGAACGTAATGGAATCACTCTACTATATAAGTATAAAAGTAAAGTACAAGTCTTGTACTATATACAATCCTTTAAGACTAAGGTTTAACGACTACATATCAAGTGTTCAACCCTATCTCAGATCAAGTCCGTAGTCTCCACTCTAATCACGATCTCTCTCTTCATCTCCTCGATCCTGAACCTGTCCCACCTGTTGTCATGCACACATACGAACACGACAACAGCCGGATAACTCCGGTGAGAACAAATCCCAGTATAAATCAACGAAACATGCAATCATATAATTAATATAAAGCATGAAGCAGATATCAGATATATATCAAAATCTGAAACATAATTAATATCAACTATCAATCATACTCGTGACTCCACGGCTCAGACTAGACTCAATCCTAGTCTAGGGATCCCGGTTTCCAGACGATGGTATTCCTATATCAACCAACAGTAATAGAAGAAACTCCGATTCTATCCACGTCGATATAACCAAACATCCAGTGTCTTGACCTATCCGTCACAGACTGTTATCGCCAATACACTATCTTGTGACATCGTGCAATGTGCCCGTGACGATCCCGCCACTATCAGGTACTTCTGTCACAAGATCACTCGTCTAATATTCGTCTAATACATGCTCTCTATACATCAATAGAACAAGCATATCAAATCAAATCAATGCAAATAATAACAAATAGTATGTGATTTAGGGAAACACAAGTATATCCTACTTGTGTCGATCTCCCAGTACCACATTGACTTATACCTTTCATTTGTAGTCTCGGTATGAAGAAACGGAAGTTCTGAACTCAAGATTGTTTCTGTAAATCTTACGTCCAGTTGGAGCCTTCATTTTCGCTCAACACGTCTCGCGCATATGCGCGACCCGCCTCGGCGCATATGCGCGAGACAATATGTCTCGGCGCGTGCCTTCCCGTCAGCTCGCGCATATGCGCGCCCTTCATCCGCGCATGTGCGTGATCTTCTCTGGAATTCACATTTGGCTACCGAACACCCCGCGCATATGCGCGCCAACTCTTGGCGCATATGCGCCACATTCTCTGGACTCGGTATATGCCAATGCACCTCTTCGCGCATATGCGCGCCCTCAAGCCGCGCATGTGCGCGAAAAGTTCTGTCCGCGCAAAAAGCTTCTCGCACAGCTCGCGCATATGCGCGCTATCTTGTCGCGCATATGCGCGAGACCTACGGGTCTCACACCCTACTCAACTTATGTCATTCCCATTCCTTCCTCGACATGGTCCGTCTATCATCCAATCAATTTACAATTTAAGCAATCTCATATTATCGCGATAAAATCTCAGGCATTACAAAGAGTCTCAACTCCATATCCTCACAGGTTAATAAATGTTTCAATTTATGGCAACGATTTCTCTCATGGAGTTGGAATACAGATAAATGCTCAGAAAGATGGTTTACAGAATGCAGACAGACAAACGAGCCAAACTAATCAAAAGATAGAAAATCCATTGATTCAAAATCTAGTTGTTCTTATTATATATTTTTTCCTGATTTTTTTTTTCATAACATCATGGAATCAGACTAAGTTTATGCTTCTTGACCACATATTTATTTAATTTGTACAATAAATTTCTCTCTTTCTTTCTTTTTTTTTATGAGAGATATATGGGTCGTAGCATCTAACTTAAAAATTACATAGATCTTCAATATCTTTCTTTTTGTATTTTTCTCCTTTTATTTTCAGGAAATATCATTTTTTTTTTCAAAATAAGAACTCAAGATCTAAAAAATAGATAGTTTCTCTCATGATCAATAAAGGCTCGAAAGCTGTTTTCTGAGTCCTCTCCACTCACTCACAAAATATGTGTGAGTTTAAAATTTTAGGCACTCTTATAAGGTATATCTTGGGCCATATACTCTAATACCTAATTTTATCACAATGGTTAATCACTCAAAAAGATTTCATAAATCATATTTTTATATTGATCAGAATATTAAAATTGACTTTTTTTTCAAATAAAATTTAAACATTCTTAAATAGATTAATGTATGTTCTAATTTAAATCTTTCAAACATGTAATGTATGACATTTTTGCAAAAATTACTAAGATACAAACAATAAACATGATTTTATTTTAAAAATAATATATATATTTTTTTATTTTTAATTTTTTTTAATTTTTTTTAATAAGTTTGTTCTCTCCCCAATCAGAATATGACATTGTCCCTAATGTCAAAATAACTATTAATAAAGAGTACATAATGAAAGAGATATCCGCTGGAATTTTATTGAAGATAACAAACTGAAACAAACGCAAACCAATCCACGACTTTTGAATCAATGATCCAACTTTCTTTTCTTATTGCTTGATTGCGACCAATTGATCTTTGTTATCATCGGATCAGGCTTAAGAACAAAAGCTTCCAAATCATCAATTAATTGGTCGGCAGTCGAAGCACAGATGAGCATCCGTCGTGAATTTTTTGAAATGAAATTCTGTTCCACAGCTTTATCAAGAAATGTCAACAAACTGTCATAATAATTATTGATATTCAACAAGCCCATAGGTTTGTTATGGATATTAAGTTGTGCCCAAGAAACAGTGTGAAAAATTTCTTCAAATGTACCAAAACCACCTGGCAGTGCGATAAAAGCATCATAATTTTCAAACATTTTTGTGATTCTTTCATACTTAGAAGAAACTTTTAATTCCTCACAAATCGTAACGCATGTAATATTTCCTTCAGCTAAAGCTGTAGGAATAACACCCAAAACCTGACTACCTCCAATATGAGCAGATGTTGAAACAGATCCCATTAACCCAATATTACCTCCCCCATATACCAAGTGAATTTTTCTCTCAGCCAATATCTTTCCAAGATTATTCGCTGCTTCTACAAACACTTCATTTTTTCCAGGACTCGACCCACAAAATACACAAATATTTTTCAATGATTGTGCAGAGGTTCCAGCCATGTTTTTTTACTTTCTTCTTTTTTTTTCTGCGAAAATAGAGAGAAAGATGAGAGATTTTATAGGGGTAATATGTTATCAGGACAAAACTATGGGTCACAGTTGTAAACAGAATAAACAGTAAAAACAATAATGACACACATGCATGTAAACAGTAGTGTGATTGTGGCTCACAATTTTCCTCTGGTTTTACGTCCAGAAACGGCTTCAACGCCTTCTATGAGTCGAGGATATGCTTCCCATCCAATTTTCTTATAAATTGGCAAACAGGGTCTTTTTTAGTCGGATTCCCAAGACTATGACGCTCATCTTGGAATTGTTTCCATAAACGGAGAAGTTCAATATGCACATGTCCACTAGAATGCGTCTCAAGAGTCAATAAGATGTTATCTAAAGACTCCTTACTCAGCCCATTCTTAATGAAACCAATTTTATCTTCTCTGTTATTGGAAACACATCCCAAAGATCTGCATCGTTTGTCACAAGTCCATCTTGCACACTTATGACAAACCCCTAAACTTTTGGCCCTTCGTTTTTTCGCATAAGTGCTTTTTCCTAATCCAGGCAAATACCGAATGAGCAATGATTGTGGAACTTCTCCTCCTAATCGGACCTTAGCTTCTATTACAAGACGAATATCTTCTGGAATTCCTTTTTGCATTAGCAATCTCAATCTTTCACACCTTCCTGCATAAATTTTTCTTAGAACATTTTCAGAAACAGAGGGAAAATATTTACAAATTTTTGAGAGAATTTCATCCATTTTGAAAAGAAAAGAAATGTTTTTTTTTATTTTTGTATCAGCAATTATGGGAAACTGATTAAACCGACTATGAGAGTCACGGAGTACCGTTATCCGCCATTTAACCGGGAAAATAAAAAGATTAAGGAAACCTGAAATAAAAACAAACAAAATTAAATGCAACACAAAAAAAATCAAGGATCGGAAAGGGAAATAAACTCTTCTTGAAAAATTTCATTTTCTAAAAATGGTTTAAGCCTTTGTCCATTTACTTTAAAAACATCACCATTTTTAGGATTTTCAATATCCACAGCTCCATAAGTATACACATGCTTTACAACATATGGGCCTGTCCATCTTGATCGTAATTTTCCTGGGAATATGTGAAGTCGAGAATTATAAAGCAAAACTTTTTTACCAATCTCAAAAGATTTTCTAAGAATTGTTTTATCATGAAATGATTTGATTTTTGCTTTATAAATCCTTGAATTCTCATACGCGTCATTTCTGAGTTCATCAAGTTCATTAAGTTGCAATTTACGCAATTTGTTGGCATCATCCATGCTTGAATTTAAAGTTTTGATCGCCCAATAAGCTTTATGTTCCAATTCCACAGGCAAATGACAATGTTTTCCGTAAACCAACCTATAGGGAGACATATTCAATGATGTTTTAAAAGCTGTTCGATATGCCCAAAGTGCATCATTAAGTCGCAGAGACCAATCTTTTCTATTTGAGTTAACAGTTTTTTCCAAAATTTGCTTTATCTCCCTATTAGCTAATTCAACTTGTCCATTTGTTTGAGGATGATAAGGAGTAGTTACTTTGTGAGTAATACCATATTTTTTCATTAATGAAGCAAATGGTTTATTAACAAAGTGAGTTCCCCCATCACTTATCATGGCTCGAGGAATTCCAAATCTACTAAAAATATTTTCTTTTAAAAATTTGATGACGATTTTATGATCATTTGTTCGACATGGAATTGCCTCTATCCATTTGGAAACATAATCAACTGCAACTAAAATATACAAGTATCCAAACGACGGTGGAAAAGGTCCCATAAAATCTATTCCCCAACAATCAAAGATTTCAATTTCAATAATAGGATTCAAAGGCATCATGTTTCTTTTTGAAATCGCACCCAATTTTTGACAATTTTCACAGATCTTGCAGATTTCGTGGGTGTCTTTAAACAAAGTGGGCCAATAAAATCCACACTGCAAGATTTTTGCAGCTGTTTTCTTTGAAGAAAAATGTCCTCCGCATGCTTCTGAATGACAAAATTTAATGACACTACTTACCTCATTGTCGGGTATGCAACGTCGAAAAATTTGATCCGGACAATACTTGAACAGATACGGATCATCCCAATAAAAGTTTTTTACCTCATTCAAAAATTTTCTTTTATCTTGAGAACTCCATTGCGGTGGCATTTTTCCTGTCACAAGAAAATTTACTATGTTAGCAAACCAAGGTGTAGTAGTAACTGAAAATAGATGTTCATCAGGAAAATTATCGTTAATTGGTGTCATTTCACAAGATGATCCTGTTACTAGTCTCGATAAATGATCGGCTACGACATTCTCGGTTCCTTTTTTATCTTTGATCACAATGTCAAATTCTTGGAGCAACAAAATCCATCGTATCAGTCGTGGCTTTGCATCCTGTTTGGTCAACAAATATCTAATAGCAGAATGATCAGTAAACACGATAGTTGTTGATCCAATCAAATAAGAACGAAATTTATCTAATGCAAATATTACAGCAAGTAGTTCTTTTTCAGTTGTGGAGTAATTCATTTGAGCATTGTTTAAAGTTCTACTTGCATAATATATCACATAAGGCTTACCGTTTCTTCTTTGACCCAATACTGCACCGACTGCATAATCACTCGCATCGCACATGATTTCAAATGGTAAAGACCAATCAGGAGGTTGCATGATAGGAGCTGATGTTAAATGTCGAATGATTTTATCAAAAGCATTTTGACATTCTTGAGTCCACTCAAATGCACTGTCTTTTGTTAAGAGGTTACAAATGGGTTTAGAGATTAAACTAAAGTCCTTTATAAACCTCCTATAAAATCCAGCATGTCCCAAAAATGAGCGAATTTCTTTAATGGTTTTTGGAGGGGGTAAATTGGCAATGACATCAACTTTTGCTTTATCAACTTCAATTCCATGAGATGACACGACATGTCCCAAAACAATTCCAGAAGTAATCATGTAATGACATTTTTCCCAATTTAAAATAAGACCTTTTTCCTCGCATCTTTTTAAAACTTTTTCCAAATTTTCAAGACAATTATCAAATGTATTCCCAAAGACAGTTAAATCATCCATGAAAATTTCCAAACAATTTTCAACCATGTCGCAAAAAATGCTTAGCATACATCTTTGAAATGTTGCTGGGGCATTGCATAATCCAAATGGCATCCTTCTAAATGCAAATGTTCCAAAAGGACATGTGAATGTAGTTTTATCTTGATCTTCGAGTGCAATGGGAATTTGATAATAACCTGAATATCCATCAAGAAAACAGTAGTATGGATGACCTGCTACTCTTTCTAAAATTTGATCCAAAAATGGTAATGGAAAATGATCTTTTCTAGTGGCGTCATTTAATTTTCTATAATCAATACACATCCGCCAACTAGATGGGACTCGACTTGTTAACAATTCACCTTTTTCATTTTTTATCACTGTGATGCCAGATTTTTTCGGAACTACTTGTGTTGGGCTTACCCACTTACTATCAGAAATAGGGTAGATAATCCCAACATCAAGTAGTTTGAGAACTTCAGTTTTCACAACATCTTTCATGTGTGGATTTAATCTCCTTTGTGGTTGTTGAGATGTTTTTGCATTTTCTTCTAAGTGAATTTTGTGAGTGCAAATTAGTGGATTAATGCCCTTGAGATCTTTTAGTGTCCAACCAATTGCATTTTTATGTCTTTTAAGCATATCAACTAATTTACCTTCTTCATCACTTGCTAGTTTGGAAGAAATTACCACCGGATATGTTTCATCTTCTCCAAGAAATGCATACTTCAATTCTTCTGGCAAGGGTTTTAACTCCAATATGGGTGGTTCGTCTTTGTTCTCATATTTTGCATCAAATTCTTTCTCTGATCCTGGTAACGAGTGATACCTGATAAAATCATCAAGATCAATTTCAATATTTTCTTTAACAGTTTCAATTGAACAAATATCTAATTGATCACGAGTACTCCCTTCTTGAATGTTTTCTTCCACAAGAGTTTCAATAAGATTTTCATCTTCACTTTCATCTCCTTTGTCATGTGGTTGCTTACAAAGATTAAACACATTAAGCTCCAAGGTCATGTTACCAAATGACAACTTCATTATTCCATTCCTGCAATTTATAAGAGCATTAGAAGTTGCTAAAAATGGACGACCTAAAATTACAGGAATTGCATTACAAGCTTCGATAGGTTGTGTATCTAAAACTATGAAATCGACAGGATATACAAAGTTATCAACTTGGACCAACACGTCTTCTACCATACCTCTTGGCACTTTAACAGATCTATCAGCAAGTAAAAGTGTTACCGAAGTAGGTTTTAACTCGCCTAGATTGAGTTCTTGATAAACTGAATATGGAAGTAAATTCACACTAGCTCCAAGGTCAAGCAAGGCTTTTTTAATCTTTCGTTCTCCAATAATACAAGAAATAGTAGGACAACCAGGGTCTTTGTATTTCAAAGCATTATTATTTTGAATGATTGCACTTACTTGTTCGGCTAAAAATGCTTTCTTTTTCACATTCAATTTTATTTTCACAGAGCACAAGTCTTTCAAAAATTTGGCATATGATGGTACCTGTTTTATTGCATCTAATAAAGGAATATTAACTTTTACTTGTTTAAAAATATCATATATATCAGAATTCAAATTTGATTTTTTTGTATTTTTCAATGCATGAGGGAATGGTGGTGACACTGTCTGTTGAACCTCCTCTTCGCAAGTTATGGGTTCCACTTCCTTACCCTTTGGAGTTGATTTATCATCATCTTCACAAGGTTCAAGAATGGATTTTTCCACAACCTTACCACTTCGAAGGGTAATAACAGAGTTTACCCGATCCATCGGTTGAGTTCCAGAAGTTCCAGTTTGTGAATGATGATCCTTAGGATTAGGCGGAGGTTGTGAAGAAATTTACCTTTTTCATGAACATTAAGTGCAGATGCAAATTTAGCAAGAGTATCTTTCAAATCTGTCATGGTTTGAGCAGTTTGAGTATTGATAGACTCTTGCTTTGAAATGAAAGAATTCAATATATCTTCCAAATTCCTTTTAGGTGGAGGAACATAAGGTGCATAATTTTGAAAATTTTGTTGATTTCGGAAATGTGGTTGTGATAATTGTGCAGCAATATCATTCCTCCAACTAAAATTTGGATGATTTCGCCAACCTGGATTGTAACTTTGAGAAAATGGTTCAAAATTTGGCCTTTTGAGATTGTTTTAAACATTGGCTTGTTCATGGAGACATTCTTTAAAAGAAGGCAAAGTGGGACAATATTTTGTAGAATGATCACTTGTATCACAGATGTGGGGACCGACGCTAATTCATTTCTTAATCATTCTTAAGGAATAATTCAATCAATTAAGATAAACATGGTCTAAAAGTTTTTTTTTTTAACATGCGAAACGTAATGGAATCCTTTAATATACATATCAGTATAAAAGTACAAATCTTGTACAACGTTCGACAAAGTAAAACTAGGGTTCAACTACTATATATCAAGTATTGAAACCTATCATCTCATCCTTTTCTTGACTCTGATCATGTCCCACCTGTTGTCATGCACACATACGAACAAGACAACAGCCGGATAACTCCGGTCAGAATATAATCCCAGTATAAACAGTGTCTACATGCAATGCACAATGTCATATACGAAAGCATAAACCATGTATCACAAAACATAAATCATAATTTATGACACATTAGTGAATAAAGATAAAACTCTTTGACTCGTCATCTCAGACTCGACTCATCGCTAATCTAGGGATCCCGGTTCCTGGTTATTACAATATACCGAATCTCCGCGATAGGAATCGATCCATTCCTAAGCAACATCGATATCAATCAAATATCCATTATCTTGGCATATCCGCCAAGACTTGGCATATCCTCCAATGCCTACTCTGACAATGTGCAATGGGCCAATGATCACTCTGTCATAATCTGGCACCTCTGTCAGCGACTCTCACTCAATAGCTATCTGCTATTCTCTGCTTTTCTATAAATCAATAGATTAAGCATAATTCATTCAAATAATACAACAGTACGAACACAATAACATACAAGTATGTGGTTTAGGGAAACTCAAGTCCAATCTGACTTAAGTCAATCTCCCGGTTAACATTGATTTATACCTTTCTTGTCGTAGTTCTGCCGAAGCCGAAGCCGAAGTCCTGAATTCGAAGCTGTCAATACCAATCTGAAATGACATATCGAATAGGCACAATATCAATATTCAACTCAACTCAGATCTGTTCTGATCACTATTCAATCTAATTCAATATCGACGGCATAACGGTACAATATTGATATCCTCGTCAACTCAGACAACAACAGATATCAATTACAAATCATAACCAATAGTCAATACCATCCATAATCTCATCAATCTGAATAATCTCAATTCAATATCTGAAAATTCATAATAATTCCATAAACAATCTGTTCTCGATTCTACGATGTCTAATGTCTCAAGAACATCATATATCAATCATATCTGATTCTGACAATATTATAATTTCAAATCATGTCAAAACGTAATAAAACTTACGTCCAATTGTAGCCTGCGTCAATAAGAACACAGTACCGAAGTCGGATTCAAAATCGGACGGACGGATCTTTCGCAAACTTCAAATTTCTACAAGAAAAGGCGTAAGGATTTTCACGATATTCTCTGAAACTCTTCTCGTTTCTTTCTGAGAAATGAAGAAATGAAGTTTGTGAGAATATATATATCATGCATCGTGAGGGGCAAGTGGCTCGTTCTTTGCCCTGCACGTCTCGCGCATATGCTCGACCTCTACCGGCGCATATGCGCGAGACCTACTGGTCTCGGCGACAACAAATTCTACTACTCACGCATATGCGCGCCCTAATCCCCCGCATATGCGCGACATTCTCTGGAATGAAATCTTAGCTACTGGGCACCTCGCGCATATGCACGCACCTCGTCGTGCATGTGCGCCAACATCTCTGGACTTGGAAATCACCAATACATCTCCTCGCGCATATGCGCGCCCTGTCTCGCGCATATGCGCGACGTCCTCCGTCCTCGCGATAAGCCTTGCGTGCATGTGCGCGCATCCTCTCGCGCATGTGCGCGTAAAGCCCTGCCCGATCATTCTTGTACATGCATTGCAATTCCATTTTCAATTCGATGCCTTTTAAATCAGCTCTCGACTTGATCTGACTATAATCACATCAATTTATCGATAATTAATCTCAATTACCGTAATAAAATTGCAGGCATTACAACAGATGTGACATGCAATTTCTTGAACAGATTTTAATTGACCATTCTTTTTCAGTTCAAGTGCCTCAACTTTTCTTGCCAAAGAGGTAAATCTAGCTTGAAGATCATTTTCATCTTTGAGAATGTACATACCTCCACCAGATGTAGGAGATTGAATCTTGTTTGATGGTTCGATTGTACCTATAGTGTCCCAATTTTGAGCATTTTCAGCTAATGAATCGAGATACTCAATTGCCTCATTTGGATCTTTATCTTCAAATGTTCCATTACACATAAATTCAACCATTTGCCTATCTTTAGGTGTTAAGCCTTCATAAAATTGAGAAACAACTCTCCAAATTTCAAAACCATGATGTGGACAAAGATTAAGCAATTCTTTATATCTATCCCAACACTGATAAAAAGTTTCTCCTTGTTTTTGAGTGAAAGTGATGATTTGCCTTTTGAAAGAATTTGTTCTATGAGATGGAAAAAACTTTTTCAAAAATTGTTGTTGCAATTCATCCCAAGTTCGAATGGATCCCGATCTAAGATTTTGTAGCCAAGTTTTAGCTTTATCTTTTAAAGAAAAAGGAAAAAGCTTAAGTCGAATGGTGTTCATGCTAAAATTTAGATCATTATATGTGTTGCATAATTCTTCAAACTCTCGTAAATGCATGTATGGATTTTCAGAATCTAAGCCATGAAAATTGGGTAAAAGTTGGATAATACCAGGCTTAAAATTGAAATGAGATGCATCGGGGGGAAAAACTAGACATGAAGGTGCACTAGTACGTGTAGGATTCATGTGATCTAAGTGTTCTTCGTCTATCATGATCATGTTGAGATTGAATTTCATCTTCATTTTCTTGGATGGGTTCTTCTGCCATGTTTTGTAAAAATAAAGGGTTATTTCGAATGAGTCGACCACTAAGTGTACGTGGCCAAATAATGCTCATGCAAATGCAAATGTAAAAGAATAAAAACACACAAAAGCAATAAAAATTCAAATAAAGAAAAATAAACTATAAACAAAATTAAATAGACTTGAAATTAAATTATACTTCCCCGGCAACGACGCCAAAAACTTGTTGTCACTTCGATTGTTGCACTCCCAAGAGCAGGTTGTCCACAAGTAGTATAATTCGGTGTGTCCAATATCGTATCCACAGGGAAGCTAAGGTAATTATAAGTCCACTACAATGTCTTTTTGTTTTGTTTTTGTTTTTGTTTCTTTTTAATTTTAATTGTTTGAATCTTTAATGGGTAAATTTTAATTGTTCAAATTTTAATTTAAGTAATTGAGATTAAAGGATCCACTCTTGGTATTTTAATAAAGTTAACATTAACGAACAATATTGAAATCCACTTAATAAAATGGTTCCAATATATTAAATAATCATATTTATAATATGTTATAAATTATTATCTTATAAGTATATNAATTTAGTGTAACATATAGCAACAATAAATCAAAACTCCCACTTATAAGTAGGGTATAAAAATGCTTAAAGAAATAAATATAACATAAACAATAAATAATGATTAAATAATATAAAACATAGATTCTTACCTTTTAATAACCTTATTATCATGCCAAGAGTTTCACCTTATCATCTCAACTTTAGGAAGTTAGCTATTCATTATTCAAAGTGTAAAACTTTGAATATTAAATTAACATGCTAATTGTATTTAAATGAAGAAATAAAGGAAAAATATAGAGAGAAATATTATGAACTCAAAGGTTTGTTCATAGAATGAGGGATATCTCAATACATTACAATGCACCCCTATTTATAGCCAAATTTGGGGAGACAACCACAAATAAAATATTACTTTTTTACACATAATTCTTCATTGGTGTTCCAAGATATTATATTATATTACACATCAGTTTTGAAAATCTTCTTCTCCGAATTTGCTTCTTCACATAAAAAGAAACATGTGGATAATTGAGTTTTCTAGTTGTGTTATTTTTTTCAAACCATTTGACCAAGTAATTTGAGAGATATGGTCAAAATACTAGAGCATGGTAAAACTGCCACTCCTTTGGTAACTTTATTTGTTGCTTAATTTGATCCCAATTGTGAGAGGATTTTTATCTCATGCTTGTCAACAATATTGTAGATATTATAATCAACTTTCTACAGGTTCAAGAATCATCTTAATCCCATTTGCAACGCCAAGTTTATTCTTGTTTTATCGAACCTGTAAAAAATAGTAAAAACTTGTAATTACACAACAACTTATATTTTATACAATTTATTATAAAACATTTAACATTTAAACAATTAATAAAACAAAAATTATATATTTATATTATAAAACATTTAATTAATGTACAATTTTTATGTTTATCAGACCATTAGATGGCTAACATATTTGTGAAATTTAAATGGGCCAAAATGTTTTTGGTGAAAAATGATTTTTTGGGCCCTTAAGTTTAAATTTACAAAAGTTGTACATATTTTCTCATAAAATAAATAATTGAAGTGGGACTTTAATTATTTATAGTAAATTGTGATATACAAGAAATTCAGTTATAAATAAATTAATTAGAAAGTAGACAAAGGGGTTTGTATACTTTGTTAATTTAGTTTATAATCGTGGTGGTTAGTGATTAAATCAAGATATATAATATTGGATCAATTGATTATTGTGATAATTAATTGATAGTGTATGATATGTGATATTATGCACGATGATCAAAAGCCCAAGCCCAATTTGCTAGGTGTATGCTAGGATATTTTGTGTTGAATGATTGTAATAATTATCAATTTATAAAGTGGACTTTGTTTATGGCCCGTTCCCACCCCCATGAGATTTATTCCTATTTGCCATGGATATTTATTTGTAAATATTAGCATAGTGGAAGATCAAGATTGGAAGATGGTGGCCTTGATGATTATGAAGATCGAAGACATGTAAATATTGGAGGCTACCATGCATTTCCCTAGGATTGGACCTAGGCCCGTGTTTAGCTCACACGGGCCATTAGTTTTGGGGCGATTGATCATCCTTGTTTTGTTTACTGTTTATAATATATGCATGATATGTTATAAATAATGTGTATGTGCGTTATTATTATGATAATAACAAAGTTGCATGAATCCGGCAATCATACGATCAAGCATGGCGAGCTTTTAAAATAAAATTAATGATGAGACCTTTCAAAATTAAAAACTCTCATTTTGAATAAGATTCAAAATTAATATCATGCCCGAAAAGGGGAATTATAAAGGTGTTTATAATTTCCATGTCTTCCATCGACAATGGGTACATGATGAACGCTACCCGTGTTTGGGGCTCGGCTCATATTATTGGGGGGGCCCTGGACATTGGAAAGCTGTGACATCCATTGACATGGTGATGTGACAACAAGGGAGCTATAGGTCAAGCAAAGGAGCCAAGGTCTCATCAGAAGTCCAACATGTATTGAGAAAGTACCACATCCTCCGAGAGATTGTGGAAAGAGGAGAAGTGTCGATTGGTGTAATATCCAAGCTTGGTGATCGGTATGGCTTAAGATTTAATATGTTTATTGACTCTTTGGTTAAGTTTAAATATAGTTTTGAAGTTAAGAGTTGAGATTTATGATTTATAGTATTGTGCTTATAGAAGATGTGTGGTGATACTATAGTGTCATTGCGATTAAATTCATGATAATTTGTATATTGAGCCAATTGGTATGAGGCCAATTGGAATGGTTATAGAAGACATAGAGGTGTAACTTTCATGTTTTGAGTTTTGTTCAAATCATTGTGGAAGACAAGCCAAAAGTGGCCCGAAGTTTGTAGTGGGTTTCGTCGTTCCTCCAATGACACATGTTGGGAGATTGGGAATAACTCTTTACTCAGACCTTTAAATGACATGAGGCCAATTGGTGATGCAAGCCAAGACATAGAGCTACAACTTTCATGTTTACTACTTTTTCAAATTATGAAGGAAAGAGGCGTTTCGGAGGCAATCTTTGAGGGGGCTGTGCGCAGAGCGGCGCCGAGCGGTAAGAAATAACCGCCCGAGCGCCACTGATTCTGAAAATTTGGTTTTGGACACTATGGTCCGTGCCCGAGCGGTAGTTTTTGACCGCCCGAGCGCCCAGCACAGTACAAAAAACGTGTTTTGGGTATTTTAAGGCTTATAATCGGTTGTAGCACCATTTCTTCCTCATTTTCTTCTCCTCCCTTCCCTTCTCCTTAGATTTTGAGCTAGGGTTCTCATTCCTTTCTTTTGTCCCTTTGATTCAAGTTTCTAGTTAGGTTATTGAAGTGAGAGCAAGATCATTTTGGAGTTAAGGAGCTAAGGTAAGCTTGTGGTTTTGGTTATTATTTGGATTATGATTTTGGAAAATCATGGGATGTTTGATTGTGTTGGTTTTATGGGTTTTATGCTATGGGTTTATGATTATTGAGATGTTGATGATTCAATACATGGTTTATTGTTGTAGGAATTGTACCAAGAGAATAGAATCAAGTGATCCAAGTGTAGTAAGTGGAATTCATTCCTTGTGCTCAGATGAATTATATATATTGTATTTCAAATGGTTTTAACATGCTTTTCCCTTTCATTTGATTCATGTTATGTATTCCTACACTTTGTTGTATATTAGATGTTTTTATATGCCTCAATTGTATAAAAGGGAATGCAAATGAAAAGAGCATTCAAGGTGTTTGTTTTAATGTCTAAGAGAGATTTCAAATGATTTATTGGATTGATAAATAGATAGCCAGAGATTGCATGCAATTAGTTGATCAACGACCATAGGCTTATATCCCGACAGAGTATCGATTTATATCAATGGGATATAGGTATAGAGACAGAGAAACTATTTAGATATCAATCCACAAGAGAAAAGAGAAATACCATCGTTATTGTTCATGTTCTACTATATTATTCATGTTTCAAGAGTTAGATGGTATTAATGATTTCAAAGCCACGTTTTACAGAGTATGGTATATGTATAGTGCTATGTAAGAGCTCCACTTGCTGAGTTTTATACTCATTTCAGTTATTTCATGTGATGCAGATAAGAGTGACGGGCCAGGACTTTGATTGGAGCCGAGGTCATATGCATAGAAGATGGAAGGAAGAAGGCTATTTTGTTAGCAAATTTGGACATGATCAAAATGATATTTTGTATTTTGTTGCAACGCATATTTGATCATGTATATACTTTTGATTATATATTGAAATGTATTTTAAATCCTTCTTTCCTTTAAGGAAATTTTAAATTCCGCTGTTATTTTATGAAATCGATCAAGAGGGCGTTACATTTAGTGGTATCAGAGCCAGGTTCTTCGGACCAATGCATATGACTTCGTCTACTTTCAACAGTCCGGGTATGTCTTCTTCTTCATCTATTCATTGTTATTGGTTGATATGTATTATGTGAGCACATTGTAGGATTTAATGCCTCTTAAGAGAAAAGCCTCAGAGGGTGAGGATAGCCCCTCATCGAGAGTTGTTGACGAGTTCGGCAAATTTTTGAAAGAGCAAGCCAAGGTTCATAGTGAACAGATTCAGCAGTTGCTCCGTTTGCAAGGTACAGGTCAAGGTAGAGGCCAAGTGAGAGGCCAAGTGGTTCAAGCAGTTGGAACTGATGGGATCTTTACTGCTTTTAAGAGAATGGATCGACTTGAGTTTGCAGGAAGCACTGATCCATTGGTGGCAGTAGAATGGATCAAAGCACTTGAGGCGATATTTGATCATCTCAAGTATGAAGACAAGGACAAAGTTGGTTGTACAGTATTCATGCTAGTTAAAGCTGCACGTATTTGGTGGAATGCTACCAAGGTAGGCGTTGATGTTCCGGCATTAAAGTGGCAAGATTTCACGGATCTTTTCTATGACAAGTACTTCCCAGATGCACTTCGAGCTAGGAAGGTGACTGAATTTATAGAGCTTCGTCAAGGAAGTATGAATGTTGACGAGTACATTTGAAGTTCGAGGAGGGCTGTCAGTTTGCCCCATATATTGCCTCCAATGACAAATACAAGGGTGCTCATTTTATTAGAGGACTTCGAGCAAAAATCAGAAGGGACATCAATATGTCTAAGGCGGTGACATTTGTAAAGAGATTGTGGCTAAAACATTGTTAGCCGAGCAAGATGAAAAGGATATTGCTAGAGAGAGACAAGTGAGGCAGTAAGCTATTGCTCAAAGAGGTCAAGGTTCGAGCCAAAGAGGAAAAGACAGTTACAAGGGGAAAGGCAAGATAGAGCCGAGTTCTAAAGCACCGACAGTTCCATCTGATCCAGAGAAGCCGTTGTGTCCCAAGTGTAGTAGGCATCATAGGGGAGAGTGCAGATTTGGTACTCACACTTGCTACCGATGTGGTACTGCAGGCCATATTGCTAAGGACTGTCCGAGAGGATCGAGTAAAGAGAAGGTGCATGGTCGCATCTTCACCATGACGAAAGAAGGTATAAACCCTGATTCTTCTGTGATCTCTAGCACTATCTTAATTTCAGGCAGAGTAGCTACGAAATTGATTGATACAGGTGCTACTCATTCTTTTATGTCTGAACAATTTTTGAGATCTTTGGGTTTAGTTCCTTCTATTCTTCCCCTCCAGTTTAATGTTGTATTGCCTTCGGGAGATGTGTTGTGCCCGACGTCTATTGTGTATGCGTGTTCTGTTCAAATCAATGGGCGAGTGGTTTATGCCGATTTGATTGTTATTCCAATGGTTGCGTTTGATATTATACTTGGCATGGATTGGCTATCAACTTACCGTGCAGTGATTGATTGCGTTGCTAAGACGGTGAAATTTGCAGATGATGGAAATAAGGAAGGTATGCTCGCCAGTGCAAGTACTTCGCTGGTCCTTCCTTTTATTTCGTGTCTTGAGGCTAAGAAGTTGTTGTTTAGAGGTTGTGATGGGTTTTTGGCTTCGATTGTTGATACGGATAGAATTGTGAAGTTGAATATTGATGGTATTGATGTTTTGAGAGAGGTCCCTGATGTATTTGAGGATGATGTGCCGAGTTTACCGCCGGACAGAGATGTAGAGTTTGTGATTGATCTAGTCCCCGGAACAGTTCCTATTTCTAGGGCTCCGTACAGAATGGCCCCTACAGAGATGAAAGAATTGAAGACGCCGTTGCAAGATTTATTAGTTTAAAGGTTTTATTCGGCCGAGTTCTTCGCCTTGGGGAGCTCCGGTTCTTTTCGTCAAGAAGAAAGATGGGTCTTTGCGGTTGTGCATTGATTACAAAGAAATCAACAAAGTGACGATTAAGAATAATTATCCGTTGCCATGGATTGATGACCTTTTTGACCAACTGCAGGGGGCTACAGTGTTTTCGAAGATTGATCTGCGATCTGGCTATTATCAGTTGAAAGTTAGGGAGTCTGATATCTCTAAGACGGCGTTTCGGACCAGGTATGTGCATTACGAATTTCTTGTGATGTCGTTTGGTCTGACAAATGCTCATTCAGTCTTCATGGATCTTATGAACCGGGTGTTCAAGCCGTATTTGGATAGCTTTGTCATTGTTTTCATCGATGATATATTGATTTATTCCAAGACCAGAGAGCTTCATGCAGAGCACCTCAGAGTCGTTCTTCAATTGTTGAGGGAGAAGAGGTTGTATGCTAAGTTGAAGAAATGTGAGTTCTGGTTAGAGCAGATTTCTTTCTTAGGCCATGTTGTCTCGAAGGATGGGTTAGCTGTTGATCCAGCGAAAATAGAGGCGATACAGAAGTAACCTATCCCTACCACTGTATCAGAGGTACGCATTTTTCTTGGTTTGGCGGGTTATTATCGTCGTTTTATTTCAGATTTTTCCAAAATTGCCCTGCCATTAACCAATTTGACGAGGAAGACTGTGAAGTTTGAGTGGTCCAATGAATGCCAAAGAGGATTCCAGGAGTAGAAAGATAAGTTGACGACAGCTCCGGTACTTGCATTGCCCAGTGGTTCAGAGGACTTTGTTGTTTATACCGATGCGTCAAAGAAGGCCTTGGTGCAGTACTGATGCAACATGGTAAGGTTATAGCTTATGCTTCTCGTCAATTAAAAGACTACGAGAAAAATTATCCTACGCATGACCTGGAACTGGCAGCTGTAGTTTTCGCCCTGAAAATCTGGAGACACTATTTATATGGCGAAAAGTGTGAAATTTTCACGGACCACAAGAGTATAAGGTATTTGTTTTCCCAGAAAGAACTCAATATGCGGCAGAGACGGTGGTTATAGCTTGTCAAAGATTATGATGTGACGATTAGTTACCACCCTAGGAAGCCGAATGTTGTAGCAGATGCATTGAGCCGTTAGTCAAGTTTTTCTTTGAATACTATGATCCAGAAACCGTTATTGTTAGACTTGGAACGAGAGGAGATAGCTTTGGTGGTTCCGGGAACCATTGCTCGCTTTTCAGCGTTGATCATTCGGGCTACATTGACGGACAGGATCCGTACAGAGCAGGCCAATGATTTACAGTTGACGGAGATGAGAGCCAGAGCAGAAGAGAGAGGTAATTCAGAGTTTGGAATAAATGGAGATGGTTTGATGACATTTAGAGGCCGTATATGCATTCCTACTTGTGATGATATTCGACGAGACATCTTAACAGAGGCTCATACAGCGCCATACTCAATACATCCAGGTAGTACCAAGATGTATCAGGATCTTCGAAGACTCTATTGTTGGCCAGGTATGAAGAAGGACATTGCCATGTTTATTTCTAAGTGCCTAACTTGTCAACGGGTGAAAATCGAACACCAGAGACCTGCTGGGACATTGCAGTCATTGCCGATTCCTCAATAAAAATGGGAGCTCATTACAATGGACTTCGTGATTGGTCTTTCCAGAACGCAGAAAGGCTATAACTCTATTTGGGTTATCGTTGATCGGTTGACCAAATCAGCGCATTTTCTCCCAATCAAGACAACGTATTCCATGAACCAATATGCCGAAGAGTACGTAGCAGAGATTGTTAGACTTCATGGTGTTCCTGTGTCGATTGTGTCTGATCGTGACCCTAGATTTACTTCAGAAATTTGGAAGAGTTTGCATAGAGCCTTGGGTACACGGTTAGCATTCAGTACAGCATATCATCCTCAGAGCGACGGTCAATCAGAGAGAGTTATTCAGATTTTGGAGGATATGCTCAGAGCTTGTACTATCGATTATCCTGGTAGTTGGGATTCCAAATTGCCTCTTGTTGAGTTCACGTACAATAACAGTTACCAAGCGACGATTGGCATGGCACCTTATGAAGCACTTTTATGGCAGAAAATGTAGATCTCCCTTGTATTGGGACGAGATTGGTGAGAGGAAGATGTTTGGTCCAGAGTTGGTCCAACAGACAGCTGATGTTGTTGCTGTTATCCAAGAAAGGATGAAGACAGCACAATCAAGACAGAAGAGTTATGCTGATGTCAGACGAAGGCCGTTGCAGTTTGAGATTGGCGATCATGTGTTTTTGAAGATTGTACCTCTTATAGGTGTGATGCGGTTTGGCAAAAAGGGAAAGTTGAGTCCAAGATTCATTGGCCCATTTGAGATCTTGGACAGAGTCGGTGATCGAGCTTACAGGTTAGCCTTACCGCCAGATCTTGATAGAGTTCATAATGTTTTTCATATCTCCATGCTCAGGAAGTATATTGCAAATCCTTCCCATATTCTTTGACACGAGCCATTGGATTTGAAGCCGAGTTTGACGTACCAAGAGATTCCAGTCCAAATTCTGGTTCACAAAGTTAAAGTATTGAGAAACAAAGAGATCGGCATTGTTAAAGTCCTTTGGAGGAATCATTTGATTGAAGAAGCTACGTGGGAACCAGAGGATGAGATGAGAGAGAGGTATCCAGAACTTTTTGCGCAGTGACGTCAATTTCGGGGACGAAATTCCTCTAAGGAGGGGAGATTGTAATATCTAAGCTTGGTGATCGGTACGGTTTAAGATTTAATATGTTTATTGACTCCTTGGTTAAGTTTAAGTATAGTTTTGATGTTAAGAGTTGAGATTTATGATTTATGGTATTGTGCTTATAGAAGATGTGTGGTGATACTGTAGTGTCGTTGCAATTAAATTCATGATAATTTGTATATTGAGCCAATTGTTATGAGGCCAATTGGAATGGTTAGAGAAGACATAGGGTAACTTTCATGTTTTGAGTTTTGTTCAAATCAATGTGGAAGACAATCCAAAAGCGCCCCGAAGTTTGTCGTGGGTGTCGTCGTTCCTCCAATGACACATGTTGGGAGATTGGGCATAACTCTTCACTCAGACCTTCAAATGACATGAGGCTAATTGGAGATGCAAGCCAAGACATAGAGCTACAACTTTCATGTTTACCACTTTTTCAAATTATGAAGGAAAGAGGCGTTTCGGAAGCAATCTTTGAGGCGGCCGTGCGCAGAGCGACGCCGAGCGGTAAGAAATAACCGCCCGAGCGCCACTGATTCTGAAAATTTGATTTTGGACAGCTCGATTGCCCAGCACAGTACAAAAAAACATGTTTTGGGTATTTTAAGGCTTATAATCGGTTGTAGTACCATTTCTTTCTCATTTTCTTCTCCTCCCTTCCCTTCTCCTTCGATTTTGAGCTAGGGTTCTCATTCCTTTCTTTTGTCCCTTTGATTCAAGTTTCTAGTTGGGTTATTGAAGTGAGAGCAAGATCATTTTGGAGTTAAGGAGATAAGGTAAGCTTGTGGTTTTGGTTATTATTTGGATTATGATGTTGGGAAATCATGGGATGTTCGATTGTGTTGGTTTTATGGGTTTTATGGTATGGGTTTATAATTATTGAGTTGTTTATGATTCAATACATGGTTTATTGTTGTAGGAATTGTACCAAGAGAATAGAATCAAGTGATCCAAGTGTAGTAAGTGGAATTCATTCCTTGTGCTCAGATGAATTATATATATTGTATTTCAAATGGTTTTAACATGCTATTCCCTTTCATTTGGTTCAAGTTATGTATTGGTACACTTTGTTGTATATTAGATGTTTTTATATGCCTCAATTGTATAAAAGGGAATGCAAATGAAAAGAGCATTCAAGGTGTTTGTTTTAATGTCTAAGAGAGATTTCAAATGATTTATTGGATTGATAAATAGATAGCCAGAGATTGCATGCAATTAGTTGATCAGCGACCATAGGCTTATATCCCGACAGAGTATCGATTTATATCGATGGGATATAGGTACAGAGACAGAGATACTATTTAGATATCAATCCACAAGAGAAAAGAGAAATACCATCGTTATTGTTCATGTTTCAAGATATAATATTAATGTTTCAAGAGTTAGATGGTATTAATGATTTCAAAGCCACGTTTTACAGAGTATGGTATAAGTATATTGCTATGTATGAGCTCCACTTGCTGAGTTTTATAATCATTTCAGTTATTTCATGTGATGCAGATAAGAGTGACGGGCCAGGACTTTGATTGGAGCCGAGGTCATATGCATAGAAGATGGAAAGAAGAAGGCTATTTTGTTAGCACTTTTGGACATGATCAAAATGATATTTTGTATTTTGTTGCAACGCTTATTTGATCATGTATATACTTTTGATTATATATTGAAATGTATTTTAAATCCTTCTTTCCTATAAGGAAATTTTAAATTCCGCTGTTATTTTATGAAATCGATCAAGAGGGCGTTACAATTGAAAAAGTCGGCTCCACAGATCATGTTGCTGATCCGCTAACTAAGCCTTTACCTGGACCATTATTCGAGAAGCATCGTGAATCGATGGGTTTGAAGCATATGGGTAGTTGGCTCTAATGCAAGTGGGAGATTGTTAGAGTAGGTGCACATCGAGCCAAGTGTTGGCCGAGTGTTCACAATGAAACTCTATGTATAAATAGTCTTTATTTTAATAATATTTGAAATTATTGTTTTGGCACTTCTTTATCTGTATGCCCATGCTAGTTGCATAGATAAAGTCCTTGAATATACAAATAGTAGAAAGAATATGAGATGCCCATATGATGAGTATCATGAAAATCATATTTGGAATACTGTATATTCTAAACAGTTCCTAATCGATTCAGCCTCCGCTAAAAAAGATATAGGCCGCTCGAGTTCGAGACTAGTATATGCGATGTGAGTACCATGTTTCATTGGTAGGGACATTGTGATGTCCAAGCATGCAGATGTGCTCCTTGTAGAGTGCACTGAACAACCCTCCATAAAGGACTTACCAAGTGGTACTCACTTATCGAGTGGAAACGTCCTAGTTTATGGTTGTACACCATTAGTCCTTATGTCCCGGGACAACATTGAGACTCTATGTGCTAGCATTGCACTTTGACTTGTTACCGACTTATTGTTAGAGTAGGTGTACGTCGAGCCAAGTGTTGGCCGAGTGTTCACAATGAAACTCTATGTATAAACAGTCTTTATTTTAATAATATTTGAAATTATTGTTTTGGCACATCTTTATCTGTATACCCATGCTAGTTGCATAGATAAAGCCCTTGAATATACAAATAGTAGAAAGAATATGAGATGCTCATATGATGAGTATCATGAAACTCATATTTGGAATACTGTATATTCTAAACGGTTCCTAGTCGATTCAGCCGCCGCTAAGAAGGATATAGGCCGCTCGAGCTTGAGACTAGTATCTGCGATGTGAGTACCATGTTTCATTGGTAGGGGACATTGTGATGTCCGAGCATGCAGATAGGTGCTCCTGGTAGAGTGCACTGAACAACCCTCCATTAAAGGACTTTCCAAGTGGTTCTCACTTATCGAGTGGAAAAGTCCTAGTTTATGGTTGTACACCATTAGTCCTTATGACCCGGGACAACATTGAGACTCTATGTGCTAGAATTACACTTTGACTTGTTTACCGACTCTCATGGGGTCATCAGGTGGCAAGGTTGGGTGTTCTGTCGAAACATATAGGAGTCGATGCATTGTAGTCGGGGATTCACCGCTTACCTACGGGTATGGATATCCTATGTGTTTTTCATGTATATGTAGTTTGAAATCTCTGATCAGAGTATGGTGGTAATTATGAAAGGGGTTTCATAGATTACACCATCGATGCAACTACGACATGACACATAGTATCGATTCATTGACAACTCTCGATAAACCAATGGTTGTCGAATCGGTCGGGATATATGAGTTGAAGGGACCGTACTGTACGCTAACCATAATTGAATGGTTCTTGCAGGCACTATCATTTGATACCTAGGGAATCATGTAAGCGATGCTGCTAGGCGTTTAACATGATTGGTTGGGTACTATCAGACTTGAGTTCTGACGTTCTTATTATCAAGGAGTTGATAA
>NC_133312.1:13407214-13407723 GCF_012295235.1 Primulina huaijiensis
ATTTTCTCTCCAAGTTTTTCTCTCATTTTTCTTCTTCAAGTGTTGAGGGAGAAATATTCTTCTCATTGAAAAATCTTCTTGTTTTTCTAGTGCAAAACAAGAAGGGATTTACCTAGCAAGTGGTGGGCCTAATTTTGAAGGAGGAGGAAGCTTGTAGATCTTCATCCATTCAAGAGCCAAGTTGTTTACAACTTGGTTGGTGCCATTCATCAACCTCAAGAGGTTGATAGGTATAATTTTTCTAAACACACTATGTATGACATTTTGTTGTTTTGTATTTGCTACACAAAGATATGGAGGTGGCCGAATTTTTTACATAAAAATTTAATTTTTAAACTTCTGTTGCGCTTCCGGTCACCGTAACCGATCCTCTTTCAAGTGGTATCCGAGCTATGGTTACGATTTTGGTGTAGTAAATACATAATATTATGTTGAGGTTCATTTCTAACCGCATGAGATAAAATTTTGCATCGAATCAAGGCCGGTTTCGGGGATTTTTTGGGCAGCAA
>NC_133312.1:13414046-13423673 GCF_012295235.1 Primulina huaijiensis
TTTTCTTCTTCAAGTGTTGAGGGAGAAATATTCTTCTCATTGAAAAATCTTCTTGTTTTTCTAGTGCAAAACAAGAAGGGATTTACCTAGCAAGTGGTGGGCCTAATTTTGAAGGAGGAGGAAGCTTGTAGATCTTCATCCATTCAAGAGCCAAGTTGTTTACAACTTGGTTGGTGCCATTCATCAACCTCAAGAGGTTGATAGGTATAATTTTTCTAAACACACTATGTATGACATTTTGTTGTTTTGTATTTGCTACACCAAGATATGGAGGTGGCCGAATTTTTTACATAAAAATTTGATTTTTAAACTTCCGTTGCGCTTCCGGTCACCGTAATCGATCCCCTTTCACTTATATGGGGTCATCAGGTGGCAGGGTTGGGTGTTTTGTCGAAACATATAGGAGTCGATACATTGTAGTTGGGGATTCACCGCTTACCTTCAGGTATGGATATCCTATGTGTATGTAGTATGAAATCTCTGATTAGAGTATGGTGGTATTATGAAAGGGGTTTCATAGATTACACCATCGATGCAACTACGACATGACACATAGTATCGATTCATTGACCACTCTCGATATACCAATGGTTGTCGAATCGGTCGGGATATATGAGATGAAGGGACCGTACTGTACGCTAACCATAATTGAATGGTTCTTGCAAGCACTATCATTTGATACCTAGGGAATCATGTAAGCGATGCTGCTAGGCGTTTAACATGATTGGTTCGGTACTATCAGACTTGTGTTCTGACGTTCTTGTTATCAAGGAGTTGATAATTAAGAATGGAGCGATTGGGATATGCTCGTATAAGGATATGTTTAGTCCGAATCACATGGAGATGTGAACCAACGGCTAGTTGTATCAATGAACCATTGAGGACCACACAAGTACTAGCTTTCTAGATCCCGTTGAGAAGTAAAATAGTTCAATGAGTTGAACGGCTTATGGAAAAATTGAAGTATGACTTCTATAAGGGAATGTAACTTTTAATTTGAGGAAGTGTTCCTAAATTAAAAGTTGGCCAAATAAATAATGTATTTGAAAATTGTGATTTTCATAAACATTATTATGGACTAAATTAAATTAATTCAAGTGTTCAATTAATTAAACATTAGCGGGCCTAGTTGACTCCAAATAATTAAATTAATTCAAGTGTTGAATTAATTAAATCACATTGGGCCTTGTAGAGCCCAATTAGAAATAATTATTAAACTAGTGGGCTTGAGTAAAATCAAGTAAAGGTTAAATGGTCTCAAATGTGATTGAGACAATTTAAAATAAAATTCCATGGGCCTTGTAATTGTTACAAACCCAAGCTAAAAGCATGCATGGGAGGTGAAGGGTCGGAGACACTTTTTCATTAAAGGTTGCATGGCATGCTCATGCACTTTATTACTTTTTCACACACCAAGAAAACACCTCCTTCTCTCCTCCCACAAGCATGGCCGAAATTTCTAACCTCTTTCTCTCCAATTTTTCTTCTTCAATTGTTGAAGATTCCCTACACTTCTCAAAGAAAAATCCTCTTATTTTTCTAGTGCAAAATAAGAGGGGTTCTAACTTGTTGGTGGTGGGCTTAATTTTTGAGCAAGGAGTGCTCAAAGGAAGCTTGTAGATTGTGTCTACCATTCAAGAGCTTAGTTGTATATCAACTAAGTTGGAGCCATCATCAATCCATTGTGATTGATAGGTAATATTTCTAAACACACTATGAATGTCATTTTCGTGTTTTGTATTTCTACACACTAGTACATGAGGTGCTCGATTTTTGCCTTGAAAAACAAATTTTGAAACTTCCGTTGCGTATTCCGGCACCTTAATCGATCTTCTTTCATGGATGGTCATGCCTTTTGGCTTAACTAACGCTCCTAGCACCTTTATGATGTTAATGAATCATGTTTTGCGTGTACACATAGGAAAGTTTGTTGTTGTTTATTTTGATGATATCATAGTGTATAGCAAAAACTTGGATGAGCATGTTAGTCACTTGAGACTTGTACTAATCACACTAAGGGCTGAAAATTTGTATGCTAACTTAAAGAAATGTGATTTTTGTACAAGCAAACTTGTCTTTCTTGGTTTTGTGGTAAGCTCACAGGGTATACAAGTGGATGAAGACAAGGTAAATGCCATTCGAGATTGGCCAACACCTACTACTGTTGGTCAAGTTCGAAGTTTTCAAGGTCTTGCAAGCTTCTATAGGAGGTTTGTAAAAGATTTTAGCACACTGGCAGCCCCAATGACGACGGTGATCAAGAAGAACGTGCCATTCCATTGTGGCGAGGAGCAAGAGAAGTCTTTTAATCTTATTAAGCAAAAATTAATTAATGCTCCTTTACTTGTTTTACCTGATTTTGCTAATACCTTTGAAATTGAATGTGATGCTTCAGGTGTAGGTATTGGTGGAGTGTTGACGCAAGGAGGGCGGTCGGTGGCATACTTCAGTGAGAATCTTAATGGAGCAGCGTTGAACTATCCCACATATAACAAGGAGCTCTATGCACTTGTGAGGACTCTTGAAACGTGGCAACACTACTTGAGGCCTAAGGAGTTTGTGATTCATACGGATCATGAGTCTTTAAAGCACCTTAAGGGTCAACAGAAGCTGAACAAGCGGCATGCCAAGTTGGTAGCATTCAATGAGACATTCCCCTACATAATAAAGTACAAACAAGGCAAGAAAAATGTAGTGGCCGATGCACTATCACGGAGGTACGTACTAATCTCTACCTTAGAGTCTAAAATTTTGGGGTTTGAGCATTTGAAAGAGTTGTATTTGCTGGATGAGGATTTTAAGAGTGTGTTTGAAACTTGTATGCATGGACCACATGAAAAATTCTATTTTCATAATGGTTTCTTATTTAGAGAAGATAGGTTGTGCATTCCTAAATCATCCATTTGTGAATTACTTGTTATGGAGGCACATGGGGGTGGTTTGATGGAACACTTTGGTGTGGCAAAAACCTTGAATGCTTTGCATGAACATTTTTATTGGCCACATATGAAGCGTGATGTTGAGCGAGTTTGTGATAAGTGCATAACTTGTAGGCAAACTAAGTCTAGGACACAACCACATGGATTGTATGCACCACTTCCCGTCCCTAGTGAACCTTGGATTGATATTTCTATGGACTTTTTTTTGGGGTTTCCTAGGACAAAGAAGGGGAGGGATTCTATATTTGTTGTTGTGGATAGATTTTCTAAGATGGCACATTTTATTGCTTGTCACAAAACTGATGATGCCTCTCACATTACGGATTTGTTCTTTATAGAAGTCGTTAGGTTGCATGGCATGCCTAGGACTATTGTTTCTGACCGTGATGTTAAGTTTTTAAGTTACTTTTGGAAAACTTTGTGGGCTAAACTTGGCACTAATTGTTGTTTTCTACTACGTGTCATCCTAAAACGGATGGACAAACTGAAGTTGTTAATAGAACTTTAGGAACACTTTTGCGTGCTATTCTTAAAAAGAACTTAAAGAATGGGGAAGAGTGTTTACCATTTGCAGAGTTTGCTTATAATCGTTGAATGCATTCTACTACTAGTTATTCGCCATTTGAGATTGTGTATGGTTTTAATCCTTTGACTCCATTGGATTTGATGTCTTTACCTATGAGTGAAAGGTTGAACATGGACGGCAAAAAGAAGGCTGATTTGGTAGGGGGTTGCATGAAAAGGTCAAGGCGAACATTGAGAAGAGAAATGAGCAATATGCCAAGCACGCCAACAAAGGGAAGAAGAAGGTGATATTTGAGAAGGGAGATTGGGTGTGGCTCCACTTGAGGAAGGAAATTTTTCCTGAGAAGCGACGTTCAAAGCTTCTACCGAGGGGTGATGGACCATTTTAAGTCCTCGAGAGGATCAATGACAATGCTACAAACTTGATCTACCAGGTGAGTATAACGTCAGCTCTACTTTTAATGTTAGTGATCTTTCTTTGCATGATGTAGGTGATGAGCGAGATTTGAGGACAAATCCTTTTCAAGAAGGGGAGGATGATGCGAACACGGATGGTCAACCTCCAAGGAAAGCATGGGATCCTTTAGAATTTCCGGAGGGACCAATTACGAGGGGACGACTGAAGAAGTTCAAGGAAGCGTTGCATGGACTTATGAGCAAAAGAGAAGGACTTTCAAGTGAGGTGCAGAGTGCAGAAGGCTTCGTGACGCATGGGAGTGCGTGTGAGGGCCAAAGGAACATGATTCAAGCGACTTTTGAACGACCGAGGCTACACGGACCCGAGCACGGACCTGTACACGGGGTCCGTGTCCATTACAACCGAGAATGAAGAAATCCAGAGTGTACACGGACCCGAGCATGGAATTGTACACGGGGTCCGTGTACCTCACAGTGCCTACACGGACCCAGCTCCGGACGTCTACACGTGGTCCGTGTACGTGGCGGCTTGGCGAGAATTTTTTCCTTCTTTAGAGTTTTAATTTTTTGGGAAACTAGATTTGTGATATCTCTTAATTATAAAAACATATATGGACGAAAATCAAGACATTATTCAGATATTATTGAGTTTTATACAAATTTTTTGAGTTTTTCTCTCAAAAACTTTTGCAAGGCTTTGCTTTGTTTTCATCAAAAATCAAACTTATCAAGATTCTTTCTTGTGGCGTTTGTCGATTGATATCATACAGATTGTCAAAGACAAGTACTTTGAAGGTTCGTCTGTTTCTCATTTGTTTTATCGTGAATATTTGTTGCTAAGTTTTATAATTTAGAGGTGAATATCACAAACCATATTTGATTCAAAATATCGGGACTACAACTTAGATCCTTGTTCAATTTTGAATTGAGGGCGCGATTCATATTTAATCGTGTTTGCTTTTCTTACGCACGTGGATTCATATCAGGTGGTAATCTAGGCACATCATAAGCAAATACATCAGGATAATCCTGAAACACATCAATATCCTGCAATTGCAATTTATCTTCTGTTCTAACATCCAATACCGAAGCCAGAAAACCAATACACCCCTTGTTCAACAGTTTAGTAGCTTGCAAACAAGAAATAGTAGGGATACTCAACGAAGAACCTAAACCAACAAGCACTTCACTCTCATGATCGTCCGCTAAAAACTTCACTGTCTTACTTACACAGTCAATCACTGTCTGGTAAGCCAATAACGAATCCGTACCCAGTATGACATCAAAGGCAACCATAGGTAAAACAATCAAGTCAGCAAACAATGATCTCATACCCAATTGTACAGGACAGGCCTTGAAGATGCAAGTCGGCCGAATTTCATCTCCCGAAGGCAGCATAATAGTGAAATGAAAAGGCATAACAAGAGGTTCAACATACAAAGAATGCATAAACACTTCAAAAATAAAAGAGTATTTCGCACCAGTATCAATTAATGTGAGTGCTTCCTTGCCAACTATTAAAATATTACTGATATGACTAAAGAATCAGGATTGGCTCCCTCTTTTGTCATTGTAAAAACTCTACCCTGTACTCTTCCTTTCTCTGAAATAAGCGGACACTTCTGAGTCGTGTGCCACAATTCTTTGCATCTGAGACAACGACCACTGCCAACCAAACACTCCCTTTTGTGTGGCTTGCCACACCTATGACACAATGGCCACTCGGGATCCGAGGACTACAACGGAGCCTTGCCACGCGGCTCCATCTTACCCTTTCCCTTGTGGCCGCCTCGTACATTACCACTTGCTCCTTAATCTCTTTCTTGGAAAGTTTTCCTTCTTAACTGCCGCTCTTTCTCGATTTCTTGTTCAGCATGTTCAGCAAGCAATGCTCTTTCAACGATATCTTGATATGTGACCACTTTCGACATATGAACATCCCGCCTAATTTCTGGCCTCAACCCACGAAGGAAGTGTTCTCCCTTATCTTTGTTATTCTCTGCTATGAAGGGAACAAAGATACACCCTTCCTCAAATTTCAAAGTGTACTCGTTGACATTCATGGTACCTTGCCTCAACTCAAGAAATTCTTTGACCTTCTTGGCTTTGACTTCACTTGAGAAATAATTGACATGAAATAAGTCCTTGAACTCGGTCCACTTTAGTTCACGAACATTGACAGTAACTTTGGTGGCTTCCCACCTGTAAGGCCCGAGAATTTGGTTATTATAATCGGACATGATTTGTTGATAATTGATGTGCTTATAGATGTATTGTATCGGACCGGAAAAAACGAGAGAATATACAAAATGTGTGCGAGGCAGGCAGAGGACCTCACGCATGTGCGCGAGACAGGGCGCGCATATGCGCGAGGAGGTGTGCTTCAAAATGTTAAGTCCAGAGAACCTCGCGCATATGCGCGGAAGAAGGGCGCGCATATACGCGAAAAGAGGGCGCGCATATGCGCGAGATGATGAATTCGGAAATGCCGAGACCGTAGGTCTCGCGCATATGCGCCGGTTGAGGTAGCGCATATGCACGAGACGTGCAGAATGAAAAATAAGCCATGTGTCCTTACCATGTAAGATATATACATGAATTGTACTTCCTCATTTCATTCTGCAGGAGAAGAACGGAGAGAAGCTTTAGAATTTCCTTCAAGTTGCATCCTAGCTTAGATTGATGGTTTTGCAAGATCCGGCCAACCGAATTTGAATCCGAGTCTATATTTGTGCTCCTCTTATTATTAGCTTCAAAAGGATGTAAGTATTAATACATTCAGCATGTTTTGAAGTTGAGATGATTGGAGAAATCAGAGTTTGATTGTTATTATTTGCTCTTGTTATTTTTGGGAACGTTTATTCGCAACCGGATCGAAGAACGATTATAATATGCGATTTTTGTATAAATTTCAGCATGTCTTGAGTTGAGTTATGTAGATTTGGAGATGATGGAATATATTTGGGATGATTTTGAGTTATTGATATTGATTATTGATAATTGAGCTGACCGATATTGCGAGATTACGCCGTTACGCCGTCAAAATATACCGAGATTGAATATTGATCCGTATGTGTACTTCTTTGAGTTAGAGATTGATATGGTACATTTTATACGTGTCATTTCAGATTTGTATTGACTGATTGGTAGCAAGATTTCAAGACTTCGACTTGTTCAGACCGGGACTATGACAAGAAAGGTATAATTCATGTTGGTTCGGGAAGATACAACTCGAGCTATATTTGATTCGAGTTTCCCAAAATCACATACTAGATTTTTATACCTTGCTATACTTGTGCTTTATGTTGATGTATGTCTAAGCATTGAGATAGGAGAGTCATTGGCAGAATTGCCAAGTTCTAGACGTTCGGTGGTATCGACGCACAGGAGAAGATTGACTCCGGTTGTAGATATTCGATACAGACAGGGCCGAAGTCTAGGAATAAGACGTACAGCCACCACGATTGGGAGGGTAGGTGGGAGACTTGTTACGTCTTATTCACACCATAATCCCTAGATTTAGATATGAATTGAGTCAAAGATATGAGTTTGATTTACATTGCTTGACTTATTCTGATTATGTTTCATATACTATAAGATGTATTGTTGTTGATTTCATTCATGATAGTATGTTCATGATTTACATTGTGTATATGCATGTATACATGTTTTATACTGGGATTTGTTCTCACCGGAGCATCCGGCTGTTGTTGTGTCTGCATGTGTGCATGACAACAGGTGGGACAGGATCAGGGTCGCGACAAAGATGAGAGATCGAGTTAGCGTGGAGATTTCGGGCGTAGCAGATGAACTAGGAGTGTTTGCATGTGATTTGTGGTTGTGGTAAACTCTAGTTTGTATTATGGAAAAGGAATAAGACATGTATTTAACCTTGTTGAAATAAAATAAAGACTGTTGGTTGTGTATGATTTTTATACAACTATTTTCGATATTAAAAGCAAAATTTTGACCTACATTTTCTAGCAAAGATCCACTTAATCCCAAAGAAAATTGAGTTAGAGCCCGGGTCCCCACACCACCAAATACGAGACTACTTCACCAACATAAAGATAGCACAACTCACCTTATCTCTATCATTGAACTTCAAATAATCACAGATAGCTTCCACCGCCTTTATCCATTCAGGAGCCACTCGTGGATCTGACCCACCAACAAATTTAGGAGGGTTCATCCTCCTCAACCGATCATAAGATCCCTCTATGGTGCTTTCTACCCTGCCTTGCCCTCTACCATGGCCACGACCCTGGGTAGAAGTGTGTATGCTCAATAATTGTTGAATTTTCTCTCCATGCACTTTGGCTTGCTCTTTCAAGAGCTTACTAAATTCGTCAACCACTTTGGAAGACTTATCGGTCGCAAGAGTCTCATCACCCCTATCAATACCCTTACGCTTGGGAGGCATTCTCTTAAACAAGAGCTCACTTTACAATATAGGAGAAACAATTACATAGCAATGATAATAAAATTGAATCATTCCTCAATGTCAAAATTAATAGATGCAATATTAAACATACCGGATTGTCAGAAACAGATGAAGTCATATATGGTCCGAAGAAACTTTGGCTTTGATACCAATTGAAACACCTCACTCCCATGGCATAACATTTTAAAGGAATAACATGTGCGGAAGCATTGCAATTAAAAGGAAAAACTCAAATAATTAAAATTTTACCATGACTTATTCATAAATAAGCTTACCTAAATAAACATTTCACATAAATGGTTTCAAAACCCCATTCACTATATATAAAAAGATTGGCACAATGAAAGTGTTTAAACAACCCCATACATCAAAACATGAGCCATTCAACTTATAACTACCATTGTTTTAATCAAAAGCAAAAATAAATATTTTGGTGTCAAAAATTTCCCCTTCCTTTGACATATAACCTCAATTCATTTCGAATAATCCCGATCACTTATGCTTTTCACCAGCATCATATGATATAACTGTTAGAGTAGGTGCACGTCGAGCCAAGTGTTGGCCGAGTGTTCACAATGAAACTCTATGTATAAGCAATCTTTATTTTAATAATATTTGAAATTATTGTTTTGGCACATCTTTATCTGTATACCCATGCTAGTTGCATAGATAAAGCCCTTGAATATACAAATAGTAGAAAGAATATGAGATGCTCATATGATGAGTATCATGAAACTCATATTTGGAATACTGTATATTCTAAACGGTTCCTAGTCGATTCAGCCGCCGCTAAGAAGGATATAGGCCGCTCGAGCTTGAGACTAGTATCTGCGATGTGAGTACCATGTTTCATTGGTAGGGGACATTGTGATGTCCGAGCATGCAGATAGGTGCTCCTGGTAGAGTGCACTGAACAACCCTCCATTAAAGGACTTTCCAAGTGGTTCTCACTTATCGAGTGGAAAAGTCCTAGTTTATGGTTGTACACCATTAGTCCTTATGACCCGGGACAACATTGAGACTCTATGTGCTAGAATTACACTTTGACTTGTTTACCGACTCTCATGGGGTCATCAGGTGGCAAGGTTGGGTGTTCTGTCGAAACATATAGGAGTCGATGCATTGTAGTCGGGGATTCACCGCTTACCTACGGGTATGGATATCCTATGTGTTTTTCATGTATATGTAGTTTGAAATCTCTGATCAGAGTATGGTGGTAATTATGAAAGGGGTTTCATAGATTACACCATCGATGCAACTACGACATGACACATAGTATCGATTCATTGACAACTCTCGAT
Source organism: Primulina huaijiensis (assembly GCF_012295235.1). NCBI lineage: Eukaryota > Viridiplantae > Streptophyta > Magnoliopsida > Lamiales > Gesneriaceae > Primulina > Primulina huaijiensis. The sequence goes on from NC_133312.1 coordinate 13,423,673, forward strand.
A